>NC_057814.1:371354900-371472211 GCF_018294505.1 Triticum aestivum | reverse complement strand
AGGGGGGAAGACACCAGCCCACAAGGGGCTGGCGCACCCCTCCTAAGGCTACAGCCCTTGGGATAGATAAGGAAAGGGGGGAGTCGGCCTCCCCCTTCCTTCCCTCTCCTCCCCTTTCCTCCCTCCTTGTGCAAACAAGGTAGGGGGCGCCACAGGGCAAGAGTCCAAGGGGGCCGGCGGCCACCCTTGGGGCGCCTCCTGGCTGCCTCCCCTCCCCACCTATATATATGAGGGAGGGGCGCCACACAAAGGCCGCGCAATCTCTTAGCCGTCTGTGGCGTCCCTCTCCACAGTTTCGTCCCTCGGTCATATTTTCGGAGTGCTTAGGCGAAGCCCTGGGGAGATAGCATCACCACCACCGTCACCACGGCGTCGTGTTGCCGGAACTCATCCACTACTTTGCCCGTCTTGCTGGATCAAGAAGGCGTGGATGTCACCGAGCTGAAGTGTGCTGGCCGCGGAGGTGTCGTACGTTTGGTACTTGATCGATTTAATCGAGAAGAAGTTCGACTGCATCAACCGCATTAATAAACGCTTCCGCTTACGGTCTATGAGGGTACGTAGACATACTCTCCCCTCTCGTTGCTATGCATCTCCATAGATAGATCTTGCGTGTGCATAGAATTTTTTTGTTTTCCATGCAACATTCCCCAACACTATTATCTCGAGAGAAGCCTCTAGTGAAAACTATGGCCCCCGGGTCTATTTCCTATCATATATTAAAACCAAAAATACCTTGCTGAAATTTTCTTTTATTTTGTATTTTTGTAAGATCTATTTGTCAAAACTTATACAATTTAGTCTATCTCAATACTGTTGAGGGATTGACAACCCTCTTACGCGTTGGATTGCAAGTATTTGTTGTTTGTGTGCATGTGTTGTTTACATAGTGTTGCTTGGTTCTCCTACTGGATTGATAACCTTGCTTTCATAACTGAGGGACTACTTACCTCTGCTGTGCTGCATCATCCTCTCCTCTTCGGGGAAATACCAATGCAGATTACAAGTCGCAAAAATCATCATAAATTTTTAGCCCATTTGAAGAAGTTCTATTTTTGCACAAAAAACAACACCACAGTAGTTTTGCTGAAAACAGCGTCAGTCTATGTTAGTTCCATTTAAATCATATAAAAGTGCACCAAAATCATATAAAATTGTTGTAAACATGGCATGAATACTTCATAAATTATAGATACTTTGGAGACGTATCAGACACCAGACCAAAAACTCGGTGAGACCGACCTGTGTAAAAGATTCGAACGTTGGCCTTTCAGTGAGACCGAGAAAGAAATATAAGATGGGCTGATATGTGATGACCTAAGCAAGACCGCATTTCGATAATTCTGATCGGTTCAACTCAATGATTCCGAAATGAACTAATTGGGTTACAAAAACTTGGTCAGTGCAACTCGCTGAGATCGATCGTCATCTCGGTACAACTGAAATTCTAGGGTTTGGCTTTGGCACTGTCTAGGATCAACTCAGTGTGTCTGGGCGTATGGAATTTGGTGGGAACGAGTTGCCTTTTTAGGGTTTGGACAGATATGACTAGGAGAAGGTGGTTGGTTTTTTTGGAGAAATATCTTCAAGCAGTTGAGCAATTGTGCCATGATCAAAACCTCATCCCCTTAATAGTATTGGCTTTCCTATGGACTCAGTGTGATCTTGGATCACTTAACCAAAAATGTAGAGTCTTGAATCTTGTGCCAATCCATGTCCTTAGCATTTTGAAGGGGTCCTCATTCTCACATCCTTGCCATGCCAATGTTGAACTTTTCTGAAATATACTAGGTGAAAGTGTTAGTCCAACAACATGTATGTTGGCATGAATTACCAAAACCACCAAGGGGGCAAATGTGCTTTCAATCTCCCCCTTCTTGGTAACTGATGACAACATACATGAAATCTTCAAATAAAAATAACAAGAAATATTTGAAATCTTTGAGAAAACATGTAATATGCATATGCTCCCCCTACAAGTGTGCAACCATTTAAGTGATAATAACCTTTGGAATGTAGATGCACAATAAGAAGGAATTCGTAATGTGTTACATGTATCTTGGCTATATGCATCAGAGCAAAAAGGATGAGAATGTAGTATCTTCATGTCCATGATTCTTTGTTGCAAATAATATGTGCAACATGCAAGAGGTCATCATGCACATGAGTGATGCATATACTTACCTTGAGGTACTTGAGAAATTTCCTGAAGAGATAGGCTTGAGAAAACAAGGTTAGATAACACAAGAGAATCTTTGCTAAGAAAGAGAAACAAGACCATCACGAATGCCAAGATTGGGATGACATGTATAGAAGAGAGTACCACTAGGTGAATACTTCTTTAGGTGCAACCATGTCCCCAAAAGATCAAATAAAGAATTTTCAATAGAGTTCCAAAAGTGATTTTTCTCCCCTAAGCTTGAACTTCCTCTCCCCCTCGATCTTGGCATTGGATAATGGGAGTAGGTAGGGTGAGACAAAATCAAAGTAGAAGTCAGAACAAACCAAGTAATAACAGAGAAATAAAATGAATCAACTAGGATGAAATACATGTTTCTCCCTTCTTAGAAGCATGTAGAATTCTCACCTCTAATAAAATGCATCTTTCTACTTGTGAACTACTTTGGGATTTCCCCGAAGAAGAGAGGATGATGCAATACAGTAGAGATAAGTATTTTCCTCAGTTAAGAACCAAGGTTATGAATACAGTAGGAGAACCACGCAACACCTCGTTAGCAACACCTGCACACAAAATAACAAATCCTTGCAACCCAACATGCACAAGGGGTTGTCAATCCCTTGGCGGTTACATGCAAGATAAAATTGTGTAGTAACTGATAGATATGTTGAACAAAAATACAAAATAAAGTAAAATTGCAGCAAGGTATTTTTAGGATTTTTAGTATATGATAAAAGTAGACCCCGGGGCCATAGTTTTCACTTGAGGCTTCTCTTTTGAAAATAGCATATGGTGGGTAAACAAATTATTGTTGGGCAATTGATAGAAAAGCAAATAATCATGACAATGCCCAAGGCAATGATCATGTATATAGGCATCACGTCTGAGACAAGTAGACCAAAACAATTCTGCATCTACTACTATTACTCCACACATCGACCGCTATCCAGCATAGAACTAGAGTATTAAGTTCATAAAGAACGCAATAACGCCTTAAGCAAGATGACATGATGTAGACAAATTAAACTGAAGCATGAATAACCCCCATATTTTTATCCTTAATGGCAATGGTACAAATATGTGTCATGTCCCCTTCTGTCACTGGGATTAGCACCGCAAGATCGAACCCATCACAAAGCACCCCTCCCATTGCAAGAAAAATCAATTTAGTTGGCCAAACCAAATCAATAGACCAGAGAGAAATATGAAGCTATAATAATCATGCATAAAAGAGTTCAGAGAAGACTCAAATAATATTCATGGATAATATGATCATAAACTCACAATTCATCAGATCCCAACAAACACACCGCAAAAAGTGATTACACCGAATAGAACTCCAAGAACATCAAAGAGAACATTATATTGAAGATCAAGGAGAGAGAGATAACCATCTAGCTACTAACTATGGACCCGTATGTCTGTGGTAAACTACTCACACATCATCGGAAGGGCATCAAGGTTAATGTAGATCCCTTCCGTGATTGATTCCCCCTCCGGCAGAGTGCCGGAAAAGGCCTCCAGATGGGATCTTGAGAGAACAGGAACTTGCGGCGGCGGAAAAAATATTTCGGGTGGCTCTCTATTGGTTTCCCGATTTTAGAGAATTTATGGAGGCGGAGTTAGGTCAAACCGAGCCACCAGGGCGCGCCCACCCCCTGGGCGCGCCCTGGTGCCTCGTGGGCCACTACTCCATCTTCTCGTCCCCTCCCGAAGCTTTTAGGGTCTCTTATGTCCAAAAAACCTCCAAAAAGTTCCATGTCATTTGGACTTCATTTGGTACTGATATTCTGAAAAGCCAAAAACAGGAAAAAAACCAGCAACTCGCACTGGGCACTAATGTTGGGGAACGTAGTAATTTCAAAAAAATTCCTACGCACACGCAAGATCATGGTGATGCATAGCAACGAGAGGGGAGAGTGTTGTCCACGTACCCTCGTAGACCGACAGCGGAAGCGTTATCACAACGCGGTTGATGTAGTCGTACGTCTTCACGATCCGACCGATCAAGTACCGAACGTACGGCACCTCCAAGTTCTACACACGTTCAGCTCGATGACGTCCCTCGAACTCCGATCCAGCCGAGTGTTGAGGGAGAGTTTCGTCAGCACGACGGCGTGGTGACGATGATGATGTTCCACCGACGCAGGGCTTCGCCTAAGCTCCGCAACGGTATTATCGAGGTGTAATATGGTGGAGGGGGGCACCGCACACGGCTAAAATATCGTATATCAAGTGTGTCGAGAGGAGCAAGGGGGAGGCCGGCTGCCTATGGGCGCGCCAAGGAGAGGGGGGAGTCCTCCTAGTAGGAGTAGGACTCCCCTTTCCTAGTCCTACTAGGAAAAGAAGGGGGGAAGGAAAGAGAGGGAGAGGGAGAGGGAAAGGGGGCTGCGCCCCCCTCTCCTAGTCCAACTAGGACTCCTCCTGGGAGGGGGCGCGCCACCTCCTGGCTGCTGCCCTCTCTCTCCCTTCAAGGCCCACTAAGGCCCAATACTTCTCGGGGGGTTCCGGTAACCCTCCGGCACTCCGGTTTAATCCGAAACTTCTCCGGAACATTTCCGGTGTCCGAATATAGTCGTCCAATATATCAATCTTTATGTCTCGACCATTTCGAGACTCCTCGTCATGTCCGTGATCACATCCAGGACTCCGAACAACCTTCAGTACATCAAAACATATAAACTCATAATATAACTGTCATCGTAACTTTAAGCGTGCGGACCCTTCGGGTTCGAGAACTATGTAGACATGACCGAGACACCTCTCCGGTCAATAACCAATAGCGGGACCTGGATGCCCATATTGGCTCCCACATATTCTACGAAGATCTTTATCGGTCAGACCGCATAACAACATACGTTGTTCCCTTTGTCATCGGTATGTTACTTGCCCGAGATTCGATCGTCGGTATCTCGATACCTAGTTCAATCTCGTTACCGGCAAGTCTCTTTACTCGTTCCGTAATACATCATCCCGCAACTAACTCATTAGTTACAATGCTTGCAAGGCTTATAGTGATGTGCATTACCGAGTGGGCCCAGAGATACCTCTCCGACAATCAGAGTGACAAATCCTAATCTCGAAATACGCCAACCCAACAAGTACCTTTGGAGACACCTGTAGAGCACCTTTATAATCACCCAGTTACGTTGTGACGTTTGGTAGCACACAAAGTGTTCCTCCGGTAAACGGGAGTTGCATAATCTCATAGTCATAGGAACATGTATAAGTCATGAAGAAAGCAATAGCAACATACTAAACGATCGGGTGCTAAGCTAACGGATTGGGTCATGTCAATCACGTCATTCTCCTAATGAGGTGATCACGTTAATCAAATGACAACTCATGTCTATGGCTAGGAAACATAACCATCTTTGATTAACGAGCTAGTCAAGTAGAGGCATACTAGTGACACTCTGTTTGTCTATGTATTCACACATGTATTATGTTTCCGGTTAATACAATTCTAGCATGAATAATAAAGATTTATCATGGTACAAGGAAATAAATAATACTTTATTATTGCCTCTAGGGCATATTTCCTTCAAATACTCCAAGGTAAAGAAGAAGAAATGATGGATAGCAAGGATCTCAAGGTATAACACAAAACACGAACAAGTTTGTGTTGAACGGAAGGCAATAAAGTGGTCGATGATAAAAAAAATCATCGAGGGCAACAATGGTATTTATCATCATGAATTCAATTGATATCCTAGAAGAGCTCGGAATGCTGATGATGATCATGACACATTTGTCGAGAGATCTCATGAAGATGTAATCGATCGGCGATGACATCAAGTTAAAGGAGTGATGCAACATAAGATTATTGGAACCACGGATACGACACCAACTCGGAATCAAGCTTGTTGTTTGAGGTGAAACGATAAGACGAGGAAGATCGACGTAAGGTTAGCTCATCGTCAAAAATTGTGCTCCGAGAAGAAGGACCAGGTAGCATAGTTAAAATCATCACGACAATGATATAGCCAAACATGCTAGGAATGGCGTGATCGGGTACAAACTCGTACGTAAATAAGATTACTAAGAGTTGTTGAACCATAGTGCGGACTCGGTTCAGTTACGATGTCTTTGAGTGTTTCATAACTCAGAGCCCGTGAAAAATTGGAATCAGTGAGAATGTAATACTTGATGAAGAACTCATAAGAGGTTATGCAGTTCCATGATAATCTCGAGATACCAGTGGGGTAATGCTCGACGACAGATCAAAGTAGAGGTTAGACTAGGGTATTGCTCTGCAGAAGACAAGTGCTTAAACTTGCACGAGAAATGGTATTTGAAGGAGAACATGGTCGGAACCACGATTGCAAAAGGCCAGATCCCAGATATAAGATGAACTTATACCAAGGGAATAATTAATTTAAGAAAAGCTTTAATGATAAGATCTACACCGTGTCCATGGGCATGAACACAAAGTTCAAGGTCGACTCCCACTTCTCCAATGCATAACCTTTCATGCACTGCTGTGCTAAAAATGATTTGAGTGCGAAGATCTACCTGGTGAATTACTAGAGGAGTATGAACCTTGGAAAACTTTCGGGTTCACACAGATTAAGGAAGGCATAGGTTCAACCCATCGGGGCATCTTAGAATCATATACCACAAGCTTCGAGAGTAATTATCACCAGCTCGAAAACAGAGCATGGTTGGCCAAATCCGAGAATAGGATTTACCAATGGCATTGTGTATCAGGGAAAGAACTTCCAAAGTGATTGAATAGGAAGGACGTTGTCGGATAAAACCCAACAAAGGAACTGACGGTCCACAACGGAGCTGATGTGAGCATCGGCACACAATCAGAAGAAGAAACAATGCAAAGGCATTGGAGTATAGAAACAACTGACTAATTCAAAGCTCAAATGTAAAGGAATTATGATCTCTCACCAAGGGATCAGAAGCAAACGCTCTGATTAAGAATGGATAAGTTGAATAGACTTAGGGGTACATTCGACGACAACTTGATTGGTCGAGGACCAGCTCATGTTCAAAATGCCGTCTGAGCCGGAAGGATGAATTCTAGGATCTGATTGAGGATTGCGAGCATTCGCAACATATCGAATCAAGTGACTCGAAATGATAGTGACATAGGATGTCAATGGAGATTACTAGAAGTATGGAATTAACCATAATGCAGGAAGGCAAGGAAATCAAAAGCAATGGGCTGCTAAGGATTTTCAGAAAATCGAATGGTATTTCGAGGACTTATGTGAAACACATGAACGGCTAGGGATGAGCGGATACTCGGCAAGTGCGAGGAATTATCCGTAGGGGTATTTATGTGGCTAGTAATTGCAAGGCAGTAGGGACAAAGTATTCTCGGAATATTCAAAGTATTTCAGGGTATCTTGTAATAACAAGAACAATTGGAAGTGAAGCCACTACAAAAAAAATACACTTCCGTGATGATACGTGTTTTTCACAGTAGGTCACATTTTCTGTCATGCATGTACATCCATGACGATTTTATGACAGAATCAAGATAGTCATACCTGTGCTATCGTAGAAGTGTTCATGACATTACCAAAATTATCATCACGGAAGTGTCCACTTCCATGACGATAAATCCCGCGTCACAGAAGTGCTTTCGTCAAGGGTGACCGACACGTGGCATCCACCATAACGGAACGCCGTTAAGCTATCGGGTCGGGTTTTGGATCCGATAACCCGTTAACAGCCCCGACCAATGGGGATTTTCCACGCGTAAAATCATCATTGGCTAGAGGAAACACGTGTCGGCTCATCGTTGGGACAGATGTCATCCACTCATTGGACAGAAGGCGCCTATGATACGTCGACACGTGGCACGGCCCAACAGAGGCCCATTCCTGTGAAAAGGCCGGCCCGTTTGACTTGGTCAAAAGGTGGCGGGCCGGCCCATGTAAAGCCTGTTAACGGCCTGTTCGCATATAGCCCATTTACAGCCCGCTAACCCAAGGCCCGTTACGCCCTATCCGAATTAGGCCCAGTAGCGTCATCTGGGCCACCCAATATGATTCCAGCCCATTTTCACTTCTGGCCCATGTATGGCCCATGACGTCTTTCGGCCCATATGAGGCCCTATGTAACTCTTGGCCTATTAACGGCCCGTGGTGAAACTGGCCCGTAATGAACAGTGTATCACTTTACACCCATTAACGGCCCGTGGTGAAACTGGCCCGTAATGAACAGTGTATCACTTTATACCCATTAACGGCCCGTTATTCCGTTGGGCCGTTTCCAGCCCATGTTATCTTTCGGCCTTCTCAGAGCCCATTTATTCTTGGGCTCATTTCCAGCATTCATTTACTTACGGCCCGTTACTGTCATTTTCTGCTTGTGGGCCAAATTCAGCCCGTGGTTACAGTCGGCCCGTTTGTGGTCCGTTAATACGTTGGGCAGTTTTCATAGCGTCATCAAATACGGCCTATTAACGATGGCCCGTTATGGTCGGCCCATGAACGGGCGATTCCAACTCTAGCCCGTTTACGGCCATAATGCGGCCTGTTATTGGCCCATGTTTGGCCAATCGATCATACTACCCGTATAAGGCCCATTGATGATACGGCCCGTAGAAGGCCCATTGTTTCTACGGCCCGTAGAAGGCCCACTGTTTCTACGGCCCGTAGAAGGCCCACTGTTTCTACGACCCGTAGGAGGCCTAGTGTCACTACAGTAAATATTAGCCCATGGTTATTGTGGCCTAGTTTTAAAAAATAGGTTATTGCAGCCACTAGCAAACCGCGGAAAAAGAACTGCAATGACTACAAGCAAACAAATAAACAAGACAACAAGGAAATAAATAAGCAAGCAACTTACGCTAGGCTATCACGGCTATCACACATATTACATCCACTGGGCATCAAAGTTCGCCACCAGTGCAAATAAACGCGCCGACAAAAGAATATACAAAACTGAGAGCACTTCAGAAGGCACTAGGCCTGGCCACGTCGGGCCCCCCAAACAGCTGAAGAAGCTGAGTAGACCTCAGTTGTGTCAACGATAGATGCATCAACACTAGATTTAAGGCATGATGGTGCGCACGGCAGTCCTCTGACATCTTCATTGCATCTTTGACTTCAAGTCGGAGCTGAGCTGAAGCAAGCCTTTCCGCTTTAAGTTGAGACTGAAGAAGTCGAACTGATTGAGGCAGCGACTGCACAGAGGTTGTCTCACACCTGCTGGTGAGTAGCTTCAACTCACTGTCTTCATCAAGACAGGACCTTGGGGTCATCTCGCTGTCCTCAAGATGGTTTGGCTCACTATCTTCCCTAAAGTTCTGCCTGGCGTAAGAGATACGAGTCTGAAAGAGAAACAAGGAGACACGTAACAGGTTTCACAATTATATAAGCAAATAAATGGATCTGTTCTGCATAAGGAACATGTTTTTACAACTACAATTTGAAACTGGTAGTTGTTGCAAACATCCAATCAGATGTAAACAGCAAAGCAAACAGCAGTGGAGGAAATGATGCCTATCCAAATCTATACTAGAACAAAGTTTGAAGGCTTGAGAAGGATGAACTTACATTACATGTTAACACGGGCTGGACAAAGCCCTTCTCCATGTTGATGGAAGGATAATTCAATAAATTCCCCAAAGAAAATTCTTTATAAGCGTTGCCATTATTCTACATTTTGCAAAGAGTAAATATAGATCAAATAATATTGGAAGAAACAGAGGATAATGAAGCTCAGGTGCAGACTGATGATACATAATCAAATAGCAATTAATTAAGTACAGCGTTACAAGGCAAAAGGGAGAGAGGTACTGACAAGAGCAATGCAGAGCCCATTATTGTTTTGAGATCGTATGATCCTTTGAGCAAGGAGATTCATCTGAAATTAGTTTTCATACAAGAGAGAAGGTAAGGCACAAGCAGAAATTTAGGAGTTCAAATTTTGAATTGATATCATAGACAGTACCTGACGCTGGGCTCCCAGCAGTTCTAATAGGGGTTTGGCCACTGGAGTAGGGGTAAAGTGTGGTACAGTTGGGCCTGTGTTTTCTGTGGCTGCTGATCTATCTGATTTAACAGGTATCACTACCTTTTCCAAATACCTAGTTTGTACTCCTTGAGGATCTGCACTCACCCTCTTCCTTTTGGACATCTATTACGAAAGAACAACATTTGACTGGAAAAACATAGTGTGACGACACATGGAATAGGTACAGAAAATGGATAGGTATGGCATATACTCATATATGATGCTTAAACTAAGCAGATGGTGTAACAAAGTAGAAGTAATGCAAGAGGTCAGATGCAAAATATGTGCGACCAATACAACTTTGCAAAGTTAGAGCAAGCACCTTGATGGGTGAATAAGATAGGCCATCCTCCACCATGCCAAGTTTGTTAGCCAGTGGATCGTTCCGCAATATTCCTCTCGTGCGCCCATTCTCATATTCATTTTGATAATGTTCAATATCTGACATGCATGAAAACATAAAAACAAGTGAGATTTTCTTTGTAATGCAGAAGTGATTCTAATCCAATACTGCCTCCCTGTAAACCCCTTTGTGCTATCTCTGCAATTCTTTTAAAAGATGCCATGCATGCTGTAATTTGTTGTGTGCATTAATATAATGTGGCCTACTACTCAAAATATGAGAGCTCCAGAAGTGATGACACTTCGCAGATGATAGCTTCAACATATAGTAAAGAAGAACAAGTCGACCTGACCTGACAGATTCAAAATATACTAAGGGAGAACAACTCGACCTGACCAGTCGACCGCAAGAGAAGAGTATCATCTTAAAGAAGAGCAGAAGAGCAAGCAGATTGAAGATATTACAAGTCTTTCAATACAATGTCGGTTGGCCACCCATGATGAACCAGAGCGCACAGAGAAATACTATTCTTTCCGGTCTCTCCATATGTGGCTCACATGCATTTCGAAACTAAAGTAGGAACATTTAGCTAACCAATTAAACATCTCTCAGTTTTACTAATATCAGCAATAATATCAGATATGAATTTGTACAACTAAGCTTGTTTAGCTCGATGGGTGGAGCAGTGCTATTACGACACGAACCACGTAGGCTGATTGTGGTCATCATAAAATGGGGAAAACATAAGCATGATGAGTACAGTGTTGACCGTGGCAGTGGGATGGCAGATCTGAAGCTGCAAACCGCGCAAAGGGTAGTTAGCAACCGATGTTTGCTTTGAAATAACAACTAAGATTTGGTATGGACAAGAAAGTACGGTCAACAAGTGACAAAGAAATGCAATTATGCTGTCTCTCTATATGTCGCGACATGCATTTGGAAACTCAAGTGGGACCTTTAGCTAACCAATTAAATGTGTCGGTTAACTAATATCAGTATCATATCACAATCATATTTGAACAACTAAGCTTTCGAATTCTGAGTGTTGTGTTGTTTAGCTTGAAGGGTGGAGTAATGCTAGTACGACAGAAAGCACCTACGCAGATCATAGTAGAGTAGATAAAAGGGGAAAACCCTAAGCATCAAGAGAAAAATCAGGAAAGTGGAACTAGCTGGACCAGTGGGTGGCGCACATGCTTTTCGAAACGAATATAGGAACATTAGGTGACCAATTAAACGTTCTCTGTTTTAGTGATATGAGCATCATATCAGATTCGTATTTCAACACGTAAGCTTTGGGTTGAGGTCTTGAGGAGCAGTGCTAGCACGACACGAAGCACCTACGATGATGGTAGTGAATATAAAGGGGGGAAACCATAAGCTTTACGAGTATAGTGCCCGTGCCATGGCGGATCTGAAGGTGCAAACCGGACAAAGCTACTTCGCAACCAATGTTTGCTTTCAACTAGCCACTACGATTTGGTACGGACAAGAAAAGTACAGTAAACAAATTACGATCTATTTTCCGGGTGAGATCAATAACTTAAGCACATATGGAAGAGTACCACCTCTCTTGCGACGCCGTGTAGGCCTATGCTGATACGTTGAGGGTGCTGCGGGTGCGATGGCTGTCGGCGGCGGGGAAGAAGACTTTAGACGGCAGACGGCCGGGTCGGGGGATATATCCTGTTGCCGTGGACGAGGCGGTCGTAGGAGCGGCAACGGCAAGGTGGACGACGGCGCCGATGAAGCGAGAGGAGGCGATGAAAGGATCCTGGTCCAGCGCCGTGGATGAGAGACGTCCATCTCTTGCAGTGGACGACGGGGTAGGGGTAGCGGCTCCGGCAAGGTGGAGGATGGGGTGGCGGACGGAGGAGGCTGGCCGCAGTGCGGAGGTTGTCGTGCCGCCGACGGTGTATGAATGGGGAAATGGAGGGGAGGGGGGATCTCAAACTTTGGGACGCGCTTCTCTGAAATGGGGGAAAGTTACGAACTTATCCCCCGTTTAAAATTTCGGACATCGCGTCGGTTGGGGATAGGACGGTAATCTCGCATCTCCCAAATATTTGCCGGTAACTATTTCGGGCGAGGAGAGGGTGTTTTGCCGCCCACGGTTGGCGCCCACGGTGTATGAACGGGGCTGACAGGTAGGGCGGTTGTGTCACGTCTGATGGAAGTTACACATCTGCCCCTATTTAAAATATTAGCCTACATCGATTTCGGACGAGGAGAGTTTGTTTTGCCGCCCACCGTGTATGAATGGGGAAATGGAGGAAGAGACACATGTCTTTCGGACGAGCTTGAATCAAATGTGTTTTGCCGCCCACGTTTGGCGCCCACCGTGTCTGAATGGGCTCAGAGGCCGTCGTGTCACGTCTGATTGAAGTTACTAGTCTACCCCTATCGACAGCAGTGTAAATCCGGTCGATAAGGATGTCAAGTGTCAGGGGTAGACAGTAATTTCCATCTCGCAAACACTTGCTTCGGGCAGCCCACAAATTATAGTGGGTGTTTAGCCGCTTCGTTCAAAACTTGGGAGAATTAGCATTCACGTTTGCCCTGGGACCTGGCAAACTAAATTCAAATCCAATTTGTATTCGATTACGAATATCCACAGATAATTATACGTTTTGTTATTTATTTCTTCAAAACCACAACAAAGATTTATTCCACCTTTATATATGATTATGATTTAGAAATGTCGTGATCTTCGAATTCAGTAGGTTGGATACACTCTGAGTCAAACAGTTATTTCATCCAATACAATATGCTCACACGAAAAACAGTTCACCTTATGTCAATCATACAAGTACTGAGGATTACCTCGCCTAAAAAATTCGGATCATTACAACACATGGACAACATAGGGGGTCTTGCAACATAATCCATTCAGAGACATGACACAACATGCAAGTACAATAATCTAATGACAATTTCAACTGGTATCTAAAGAAGAACCGGGATTACCTTGGGCTTCAGATAGCAGAAACAGCAGGACCTCCTCCGTCTTCAAATGCAACATTCTTACTTCCTCCAATTCTTGGGTTGCTTGCATAATGCGTGCCGCTAATTCCGTAATTTCCAGCCTCAAGATAAAGATTACCTCATTCATGGCAGCCACACCATCTCTTTCTGCCTCTAGTAGAGCCTCAAGCACTATAATATCTGTGCTCAGACTGCTCTCCGGCGGTGTTGCCTCTGAACTGCTACCATCTGGTAACATGGATGGCGCACTGCTTCCACAAATAGATTCTGGGGTTGTACATTGTGTCCTAGTGTGAACGGCATCCTGAAAGGTTTCCGCTGGACATCAGTAAGAGATAGTTATCGTATGATCCAGGCAGTAAGCTTACATGGTAAACGACGGACGAATTATTGCCGAGCATGGCAAACTATATTTAAATGGTTCGAAGCAGCATCAGCCGAAAAGAAATTAAAATGGTAAGATGAAACTAGGGATGTAAGTGGCAAATAAACGACATCCGCCAGTCCCATCTAGTTAGTTTTTGCTACCTCCCTAGTTCATTTTCCTCAAAAAACAAAAACTCTTTTGAACTATCATACCACTAGTGGACTTTAATCGGGATTAAACGGGACCCAGTTGACATCCCTAGTTGAAAGGGAGTGTACAACCGCTATATTTAAGTTGCCAAGGCATCTAAGCAGTTGAAATAATCTGAGAAAGCACTTAACAGTGTGGCCTCATATAAACTACGAAGACAGTCTTGTGATGAAGTTGAGAGGAAAAGTTAAGGACTCAAATGAAATAGGCATGCATTTCTTTACGATAGTACAGCAGGCACTGCTGACATATTGGCCAACTCAGGTATAGCGTAACAACAAATAAGCATTCGAATCAAGCAATACAGCAAAGCAGACAACTGAACTATTTGTAATTCGGTAGGATTACACGTTGAGGGCACAAGCCAAGAAAGCAGCCCACTCGCATTACATTTCACATGTACTAAAACACACTGGCTTACCATATGTTGCTGTGAAGCCTAGCTGCTGTTGCAATGTTCTTTGAAGATATCGTCAGCATCCCGTGGTTGCAAATCTAGTTGTTGTAGTTTATTCTGCACCATCTATTTAGGTAAAATTAATTTTAATCGCATGCACTGGTCCGAATTGATCATCAATGGTTCATCTAAACTAATGAAAGAAGGGTGTGTGCATACACGACAATATATCTGCTTCCCTCTATTTTTATGCTTGTTCGAGGTGCCAGCCCCAAAAGAACAAATATTTTGCTTGATGGGGTTGGCAGCTCCATAATTAATAGAAGCATCAAATTAGTCATGCAACTTGGGAAGATCAAGAACACACAAACAAGTAATGAACAGAGGCTCGGAGCAGTGATGTAATAGCTAGCATCAGAAAATGTAGGGTAAAACGAACAAAAAGCAGCGGAACCACATGCTAGTTTGCTGATGTGTAATTAAGCATAGAGAACATTAAGCAGTCTGATGGAACCAACAGGTGGCATCAGAACAAAACTAAAGCATATTAACTATATGTGCACTGGTATGTAATTTAGCACATGTAACATGTTCACTGCCAGAAGTATGGCCCTACAGGTGCAAGCAGAATAACGCGTCTCATGAAAAACTGAATGATGCCCTGAAGAAATTCAAAGGTGCGGTGCTTATGCTAGGAAAGTGAACGTAGGCGCCGGCCGTTGGATAATAGTACCTGATTCTCGGCGGCGTATGGGTATCGTTGTCATACTTGATAGCTAAGGATCGTCGATGGTGCTCGTGTTGCGGTTGAGTTTGGGCCGGCTGTCGCCGTCGCTGAAGCGGCTCCGGTGCTACGGTTGCGGCGCCTGTCGACATACAAGAAAGCTCATCTGTGGTAAGTGAACAGTTGCACGATAAAGAGAAAAACCGAAGGAGTACAAATCGAAATAACCTGATGAGGCTGCGGCGTCGGTAAAGCAGGGCCGGTGGAGTTGAATATGGCGTCCGTGGAGCGGGTCCGGTGCAGTGGACGAAGGCTTCGGCGGGCGCGTTGTACAGTGCTTTCGGTGAGGCGGATCTGTTGCGGCGGACGAGGGCTTGTATGAAGGGCCAGCGAAGGGGCGGACGAGGGAGTCAGTGAAGGGCCTACGCTGTGGTGGACGAGGGCGCCGGTTAAGCAGATCCGGTGCGGTGGACCATGATGGCGGTCAAGGAGATCTGGAGCGGTGGACAAGCCAGTCGCTGAAGCGGCTCCGGTGAAGTGGTGAGTTGGCAGTTGGGGGTTCCAAGGTGCGGAAGGTAGATCCGGCGGGGTGTGAGGTCCACCGCTGCGGCGGAGGACTAGATTCGGCGGCTTGCCGTGGTTGGGGGGTCGGGGAGGGGAAGGGGAGGGGCTCTGGGGAAGAATGTTGGGGGCAAAGAGGGGAAAACAATGGAGTTACCAAAGCAGCCCTTTTCCGTTCATGTGGCAGGGGTAAAACAGGAATATCGCAGGGCTAAACTTTCGGGCGCGTGATATTTCGATGTGAGCGGGAAGTTTGAAAGCTTTTGGCGCCTAAAATTATAAGTATTCTGCTCTCGTACGGCCGACTATGATATCATGGCCGACAATTTGTTTGTTTTGCACGCAAAAAAATGTGCAAGTTTTGAAAATCAATGTCTCCAACTCGAAACTTAGATTGTCCATTCAATTCAAATATGGATCATTGAGCTACTACAAGCAAATACCATCATACGGTCCAATTCAAATGAAATTCCAAATGTGTTTATCCTAAATATGATGACAAAAGCAAAAATGTGTATGTGTATGAATAAAGTGGATGATTATAAAGTTTGAACATGCCCGTATGTGTATATCTCTAGGTTTGATATATGAATTTGAAATCACGAAATCCCGGCTTAAAAAATGTACCTCCGTTTAAATGAATTACAAAAGCTAATGATGGAGTCGAATTCCAAAATTCCAATCTTAGGTTTGTAATTCTGGTACATCAAGGTATATCACGCATGTTCAAAAGTATCGTTATCTCATAGTACAAACTGTGAAACAAATTGATCAACCATGAGTGCACAATATCTCAATTACGCTAAAGTCCCTCAAATATAGACACCTCACTCTTTATCTGAAGTCAACCCCCCCCACCACCACCACACACACACACATAGAGAAGTCGTTCTCTCCCCCAAACACCAACACACGAGCACATTAACACCCCTCTCTCTTGTAAAGTCCGGACCCCAACATAGGTCTCTATCACTTTGTCTCTCGGGCATGCACACATCTCTTCCCTCACTCTCTAGGTCTCCCGCTATCTCTCTTACCCAAGCACACGCACTATGTAGAGTGTATATTTCCCATACACACAAAACGTCGCCCCCAAACGTCTATCTCCCTAGTTATGTGGTTCTCGCGCACTCACCTCACACACCACCCCCACTGCAAACAAGCACACTTTGTCTCCTTGTGCACCACTCTCCTCTTTCTATCTCTCCCACATGCGGACCCGCCCCAGCTCCTTCCCTGTATACATATATGTCGTGACTCTTTGCATAGCTCCCTAATGTATAATCGTTCTCGATTTCGCACATTGTTCTCTACACCATCTATTCTAGATCTCTCATGAAGTCCCTATCACACACACGATGACTCGCTTCCCTTGCGTCTCCGTTCATAGGCCAATTTCGGACAACATCAACATTGTCTCCCTATCTATACGCCATTTATGGACACAAACGACCCCTCTCGCCCCCTCTCTTCCTCTCTCTCTCTCTCTCTCTCCGTCGCTAGCTCTCTCTTTCTCTCGCTCTCACACCCCTCTCCCACACACACACTCGATGTCTCTTCCAAATAGTCTGCTCCCCCCGCCCGCACCCGTGCTATCTCGCTACTACACATGTCACACCATTCCCCCTTCCCTTATACTAGGTTTACATCATCAGTGGTCTCTCTACTCCACATACACTCTCTCCCTCTCACACACAAACGCGTGCACAAACACACACAGACACGCACAAACACCCATTTATCTGGATCCTCATCTCTCCTCATGTCCGCATGTGTATCTCACACACTCACTCTCTAATTATGTATATGTGTCTCCACGTTACACAACACAAAGCCCCATGTACATGTCTCTCTCTATCCTCCACACACATAGACACAAAGAATCTGTTATCATTGCCTCAGTCTCTAACATATCACACACGCACACTGTCTCTCTCTCTCTCGCAAACACGCTCAACAAGGGTTTCCCCGTGAATAACTTACCGTCTATTCATCAACAGTCGTGGCAGTACGGCGAACACGAGACGTGAAAAAGAATAAATCTACACGTGCTTAGACCACCTAGTATGACTACTAGGACTAGAGCAAGCCAAAAAGCGCGCCGCCGTCACCCCCTCCTTGTCGGCGACGGGAAAATCTTTGTTTTACACAGTCGAGAAGTCATTGTGCTAAGGCCCCACATGCCGAGGCGTTGAATAGAATGTAGATGCTAGTTTACGGAAGCAAGTATCGATAATACGTTTGTATCTCCATACTTATATTTCTTCTCTTATAAAAAACCGAGTTGGTGATGATGGTACGTGTGCCATCTTGCAATATAGACCGTCCGATCTATATCTGACGGATGGAAATTAAACTAAAAGATACCCGCACCCCTCTCCACATTTGCAGACAAGGCCTTCCCTCGTTCATCCTTATCTCCAACAAACCTCATTGTTGAGCAATTAAGAAAGGAAGCCTCTGGAACAAACTGGCCTGGTGGCCGCTGCCGGCGTCGTCAATCCCCATGCCTCCGCTCAGTCCGACCACCAACCACCACCACACCCCACTCCTCTTCACCTTATCTCATATTTCTCGAGATATCATTAGTTTTTACACATGGGATTACTCCCGCAAGGGTCAATCACAACAAGTGTTTTATAAAAAAATGCATCTTGATGTTCCGTGCAATGCACGGATCTTGCTAGTACTCCTACACAAGACTAAGTTGGTGATGCTGGTGTGTCTGCCATCCGTCGTTTCTGACCATTAGATCTACATCTAACGATTGTGAGGTAAGTTGTTGCCTTTTCTCACCAACATCCCACTTGTCTACCAATTTGCAGAAAAACCCATAATTAGTATCTTAAAACCAACCACATCCCTCCCTGACCTCACCAAAACAGCCCAAGGAATATATTCTAATTGAAACATAATATATCTCTAGTGACATATGTATATCAAAATTAGAGTGTTTTGTACCAAGTTTGTGAATAAGTATTATTCTAATTATGATTCGTTGCAACGGACATGAACATTGCTAGTATTTCCAACCATGCATTTTTTCCTAGTATTCCATAGTTTCGAGTTTTCCATCAAGATATTAGTCACTCATGGTTGATATTTACTTTCAATCATGTACACATATGCACTATGTAACTAGCCTTGCTTATTGGCTTCCAAAGCTTAACTTTCACTCCTACTTACAATATGTAGAGTATTTAACAAAAAACTACCACTTTCAACCAGCCCTAGGAAGAATCTATTGTACAAAAAATAGCAAAAACATACCCAAAATTTCTTAATCCACGCCAAAAACTACCTAGTACTCCTACCGATTAGGTTCGTTTAAACCCATTTATGACAGGGTTGGCCCACACGTCCGTGCTGAGAGGCAGCTTAAACCAACACATTTTGTTTGACCGTTGACACGAGGGACCCACATCTGACCTTCTATCCTGTTATTCCCCCTCAAATCATTATTTTTCCTGAACATTACTTCAAACAGTACTGATGCGTGTTCGTCGGTGGCGCCGGTGATGAGCGAGTTGGCCGCCGCTCCGCCGGACGGGCCGGACGCCGCGCTGGCCTCCGCACGGGTTGGCAGGCTGGCCCGAGCGTGACTCACGAGCGAGCAAGCCGCCGCGCTGGCCTTCGCTCGAGCCAGATGGCTGGCCTTAGCGCGGCGCGCGCGAGCAAGCCGCCGCGCTGCCGTGCCAATCTAGCTAGCAAACCTTGCAGACAAGCAGCTGGACGGAGCTATCTTGGCTAGCTAGCGGCCGCGAGCGCCGGACGGAGCTGGCATCCGGGCTGCCGCAACATGGGCTCCGCACCGCCGGCGGTTTTGACCTCGCCTTCTGCCGGCGGCGGTAGCTGCGTCCCATGGCCGAGGATGACTAGGTGGACGGGCCGGAGGTAGGAGGTCACTCGAGGATTTTTGTTGGTAAGAGCATGTACAATGGTTGATAAGGTAGTCTTAAGTCTGCCACGTATGCAAGTGGTAGTAGTTTCTTGGCATTTTAGTGGTTTCTTGCATTATTAGAGCAAGTACAATAGAGCTGAGTCAGCGGGCTATAAGAAATAAACTAGTATATTTCTGCTTAGTTGGAGGAAAGAGAAGAGGAGAGAGAAGGTAAGCGGGCTCTTCGTGAAGAGCCAGCTCTAGCACGTGCTCCTAGGCACTTTGTGAGAATGAGAAGTGGGCCACATAATAAAAAAGTAGTACACTCTTTTGATCTATTATTGTACATGTTGGCTATAAGATGGGCTGTAGATGATATGGCACTGGCTTATAGCCAGCAGCTGGCTATACTATTAACCATTAGGGGTTTCTTGTAAGGAACAATGTACGTACTACTAGCGACAAAAGGCGATTCTAGGTTGCATTGTACTCCAACAAGTACTACTAGTGGTCGCGGGAGTGTATACCTCGTTTTGTGGGTTCGATCCCGGCCGAACGCACGGCGGCCTTTTTTCAAAATAGTACTACTACACTTTGCTGCGAGCCAATATTTTACACGGGTAGTTTGAGTTTTGAAGTCAAACGGACGTGCGGCCCCACAATCTGGGTGCACTGGACAGCCTAGCCACGTGAACGGGTTTTCCTTCCCAGCATCCCGTGGCTCGCGTGCTCGCCCTAGCCGCACCTCGCTTGCAGCTTCCAGCTAGTAGCATATTTAAACTAGCGCCTCCCAATTAAGCCCGAGGAGCCGGAAAAGCCTGGCGGGGCATTGGGAACTGTGCAATATGGCTCTGTACGTAAAGTGCTCTACTACTACTCTGTAGCTTGTGGCGTTGCACGCATGGACTTCACTCCATTATCGGCTCTACTATAAAAGAAATTCATCTTGACGTGTTTTTTTGAAACGGAGGAAAAAGCTTTGCTTCATCTCATTCATAAAGAAGGAACTACTAACAAAGTTCGACGAGATCCATTACACCTCCACAAATGGAAGCGAAAAGCCTAGTCTCGTTGTATCAAATAATTCAAATGTTCTGCCCGCGCAGTAACCATCGCTGATAAACAGGCTGCTAGTGTGTGCGTGAGAGGAGCGGCTGAGTAGGCCAGCTACGTGAGAGGAGCGGCTGAATAGAGCACCGAGAGTACCCACTAGGCCACTACGCAAGTGTACTTCCCCTGCATTGATAGTACATCGATGGTTCTAGAGAACAGTAGTACCCTCCACTTCCAACTGTAGCTCCTTGGCCCTGAGATTCAAGAGTTCAAAACTGGTGCACTATACTAGACTAGACTAGAAGTACAGTACATCGCACTAGTATTGAGAAAAGTGGTACTAGTACTGCTACAGTACGAGTACGTACTCCTCCGTCACATAACGTAAGACGTTTTTTGACACTAGTTAGCGCGTGCAAAAAATGGCAAAAACATACCCAAAATTTCTTAATCCACACCAAAAACTACTACCTAGTGCCAAAAATTTCTTACTAGTGCTATTATTTACAGTATAATGCAATCCCATAACGTTCCATAATGCTAGTACTAGTAGTAAATAATAGCCTCACCCCTTCGCTGAGGAACGATCTACAGTTGGAAGGGACGAGGCCCTGCGGTTACTACGCTCTTATCTCCTCCTCGCCAGTTCCCCTCCCCCCGAAGAGAAGGCAGTTCGTCGCTGCACCCATGGATCCGCCAGGCGGTTCTCCTCCTCGTCGGGGCTGGGAGACCTTGGACGATGATCCTCTGGGAGAAATCGCACGCCGCTTCGACGTCCTCACCGGCGCAAGACTCGGTGTTTCCTGCACCAACTTTTTCAAGACGCTGCTTAAACAGGCTTGGGAAAAGGCCATGCTTGTTGGTCTTCCATGCGTCCTCGAGGAGAAGGTTCTTCTATGGGACAATCCTTCGAACAGTCCACCGCTCCCTGCCATGGTCGCACGTTGACTCCGCTAGAGTTGCCGACGTTGAGAGGTAGTCGGATTTTGTCTGATGAGCAGGTCAGTAATGGAGTTTGATCATGTAGTACTTAGTTATTCCATTTCCATCCCGTAATTTCTCCGCTGCCCACCGTCTTATATATAGGTCTGGGTCGGTGGCAACGAAGATTTGCTTGCATACCTCCGGCCGGATACCACCATCATTTTGCACAACATCCACAGCAGTGCGGCCGTTCCGGTAGACCCCTTCTCCACCATTGGGATCGGCCTTCCGGACTGGCTGGGCTTGAATACGTATGATGATGCCTACATGAGATTGAAGAAGATAGCAATTGCGGACCCGCTGACAAAGCGACGCGGCTACGACGATTACTATCTCATCGCGGTGTTCGACATAAGGATTGCCATCAATGCAAGAGGCAGTAACGGCAGAGGCTGGCGCATGTTGGCGGCGGCATATTTGTACCCCTACACGTTCGAAGACGCCGTGCACCATCTAGGCCGCATCTTCGCGGTGACAAGCCAGGGGACTTGTTTCATCTGGTTGCCATCCTATGGTACAGGAGATTACAAACGGAATGCACAAATCATCATTTGCATCCCTAACGGTACTCCATTATTTTGCAGGGACCAGTCATCCCCCGATCAAAATAAGATCGCCGATCCTGGATGTGCATTTGCATCCGCGATTCGGTCTAACCTGGAACCTTGTAGCTGACTTTGGCATATTGGGATCAACTATCTTAGCAGTCGTTACCTATGGTACCACTGATGTGCAACATGGTCACACAATCTACCACGATCGGACCGTCACCATCTACCCAGGTATTCCATTTTTTAACCCTCTCACCTTCTCTTTCATTGTTGTACTAGTAGTATACTTTGTAGTACTAGTAGGAGTACTTTTTACCTTGGAGGACGCATATAGCTAGCTAGGCCCTTGAAGACTTGAACCCACTAGCTGCCACCATTTTTGTTTTTCCATTTCTTACTATCTCATCCATGTAGCCAAGAGTGGCTATATATAATAAGTCGGTTATTTTACTTCCTCTATATCGGAGTAGTACTATTTGCTGCACAGTATTACTGACCGCCATATTTGAGCACAACATTATTATGCATGGACCTTGACTATGTACGTCACCATGCGTCCAGATATGGGATGTTGCGTGTACCAGATGAACGGCACCGAGTTCGACCCCCGTGATGCTACGTGGGTGCCGAGGAACACTCTTGGAGAGTACTCGCTTTTCATCGGGGACAGCTACCCCATTGTGAAGCGGATGCCACCTTCCGTGCACGACACGGAAGGCCTGACGTTCATGAAGCATGGTTGTGTCTTCAGGGCGCACCACTGGATGAACGTCATGCTGGGACACGCTATCCCTGATTTATGCCGCTTCAGCTTGGATGAGTCTCCATCGTGTGGAACCGGACTAGAAAGTTGCGACAATGATTCCCGTTGCCCACCACTATGGATCGTGCCATCCATGAAGAACACCTGGGACTAGAACCTGGAGGAGGACATGTAGCCCATCTATAACGTGTAAGTGGAGTACGGTAATTGTGAACGGTAGCGCTGTGAATATATGTAGACTAGTCGTGCACAAATTTATCACATGAATTGGAGATGAACTTGTGTGGCATACTGGCATTTGTCCTTTAGAATTTATTACTAGTAAATGTGTTATGTGTACGTGCAACTTGTGTGGTTGTTGCACGGGCTCCAACACACTCTTTGAGAAAAAAAGGTGGCACAGCTTTGGATATACGTGACGTGGCGGCATCATACAGTAGCATCTTTCGCTATAGTTGTAGTACACTCCTACTAGGACGACAACTCCTATAAAACCTTGCGCTTGGCTCTTTGCCTCTTCGGGAGGTTCAACAGTTCGTACTCGTGTGAACCTTGCACTTGGCTCTTCGCCTCTTCGCAAGGTCCAACAATGATGATACTACAGTACAATATGCTTCTGGCGTCTCGGTGTCTTTGTACCGTCTACTCGTCTGCGACCGGCCGGCTCTTTTCAAGACACCCTGCTTGCTGATGCCCGATCCTCGCAGGTGGCCCAGACACCGACTTGACGATCCTACGGAGGTTGCCATGGTTCCCCTCGACATGCTACCACTACCCATCCACCTGTCCTTCATGCGCGGCCACTACTGGGCGGGCATGAAGGCCAACTCGATCGTCCTCATCCACCACACCGGTAGTCCATGGCATCTCGTGGATATCTACACCCAGCGAGAGATCACCCTTCCATCGTTGGATACCGCCGCCATCGAGCCTCGCGGCCCGCCAGACACTCCTGCCTACTACGCACGAGACGCGTCAAGCTTTTGGCTCGACCTCTATTTGCAGAAAGTTGTAATCTGCGAAGTGCCCACTCTATCAGAAGACTACATGGATTACAAGCTCATTGCCTTGTTCAACATGGGATTAGTCTATCTGGAATCCGGTCGCCATACATGGTTATGGCTCATCATCAATCCTGTTGAGGCAACATTTCTGTCTGATGCTATAGTGCACGATGGCATCGTTTACATGGTCGACGCACAGATTGGCTGCCTATGCTGGTGGAATCTATCGTCGTGTAATTATTCTATCTCATCTCATCTTTACCTTATGAATATGACTGCCTGTTCATTTGTTACAAATTTAGAATGCATAGCATGTCTATAACCACATCATTGCTATATGTTCCTCTCATTTCCTAGATTTTTATGACCACACATGTTATTGTTAGAGTTGATATGAGAACAATTGGCATCTAATGATTGTTAGAATACATATTATGAGCATAACATCATGATTGCTATATGTTACTCTCGTTTACAAGATTTTTATAACAACGCGTGTTATTGCTTAGAGTTGATATTAGAACAGTAGTAGTAAGTGCTATGGTAGAATATGAGCAGGCACTGTCATAGCTGTTTTCCTCTCATTGTTACATGATGTTTGAACCATGACATATTGCTAGAATATGAAAGCCATTGGCTTATTTTTTTAACTTGGGGTATGATTATGACCACGGCATTGCAATTCTCTGTCTATGATATGTGTCACTGTTATAATAATCTTAATTCCACACATACTCTGAACATGATTGTTTATTTTTGTCCTTTTGGTCTCCAATTTGAATTGTTGCAGCAGACGCAAATGCGCTGGCCTTCATGATTCCAGGACCTGGAATCATACCAGCCGATGGGTGGTGGTTTATCGCTCGTTCAGCTGACGGCGGTCATTTGATGCTCATTCGCACGTACCAAATTGACCAAACCATTACATCAAACCACATGCAGTACAATGCGTGGGGCGTTCATGACATTGATGGCTATGGCTGCTTCGTGTTCGAGAAAGATCCCAGCTCCGTTGGGCCAGGCGTATTCAACTGGAGGCGGGTTTACAGCCTCGGTAACCACTCTTTGTTCCTCGGGCTCAATTATCCGATCATCCAACCAATCATCGATCATATCACCGGCGATGATTACTGTGCTATGCAACTTCCATTCGCGAGGGGGGGCTGTGTTTACACATCATACCATGGGTTTCATGAATCACCATATCCAGAGATTCGTCGACACAGCTTGTTGCCAGATAATCTTCGGTGTGTGAAAGGCATCAAGCTTCCATGCGATGGATGGCTTTTGCAAACCCGACATGCGGCAATGTGGTTCGTGCCAACAGCAAATATGCACAACTTGATTCGTGCTGATATCTAGACTGAGCCATGTATTCTGCTGCTGTAGCACGACCCTCTTTTGTTGGATATTATGTACTATTGTTAGTTTGAAGCACTCCTCTGGTTTGAAGGATAGATACCTTCCTGGGATCAAGTGCATCCTAACTCACCTGCGTAGGATGTACTGATAATGATGATGGAGATGTTGTGCAGAAGCCATATATATATATATATATATATATATATATATATATATATATATATATATATATATCAGTTAGGCTTCAAGTGCGTACTTGTTAGTTAAACCTATGTATAAATTGTGACACTAAATACGACTAGTAAGTAGTACAGTAGAAGTACTAGTATACGTCGGTCAAATTATTCATCATGTCCACACATTGAATTGACGTGACAACACGCTGCGCGTGAGGTGACACAAGAATCCCGGTGGCGTGTTCGGGTATTCTGGACTTCAGATTTGGAGTACCACTTATCTGTCGAAATCTTTCATCATTCACTTAAAACAGTCGATTGATCATACATTGAGTACCATATAACTGGAATTACCGATGCAAGTCGAAGAAGGATTGGCCGGTGCTGCCGGCTGGCGTCAAGTTCGATCCCACGGATCAGGAGCTGATCGAGCACCTTGAGGCCAAAGTGAGTGCTGACAGCGCGAGATTTCAGTCTCTCATCGATTTGTTCATACCAACCATCGACAGCGAGCACGGCATATGCTACACCCAACCTGAGAAACTTCCAGGTAAGACACCGATCGGCCGTCTACTTGCACAAACATATTCCTTTGTTTATAGCTCTATTTTTCTTTTTAGACGCGGACCTGGTGAAGCAATTACAATTTGACAGTTAATAAAAAGTGAAACAAGTGACTGCAACATGCCAAAGATGTTATGAAAATGCCAACTAGGTACACTAAAACCTGTATTCCACAATACTGCAAGTATCACACTGAGTGGCCTAAGGAAGCATTTCTTCCAGTGCAATTCCAGGGCGTTCAAAAGGGGCACGTGGACGCGTCGCGAGATACAGTCAGAGTGCGGCATGCACGCGATGTGGCACAAGACCGGCAATACCTTGCCGGTGATGGTCAACGGCCGGCAAGACGGGCAGCAAAAAAGGTTCTGGTGCTGCACACCAACAAGAACTTCGACTAGCAGAGGACCAACTGGGTGATGCACCAATACCACCTCGGGGACCTGGAGCAAGAGAAGGAGCGGGAGCTGGACCTCTGCAAGATTTTCTACCAGACGAACACTAGGGCCAGGAGTAAAAAGATTATAAGTTAGTTTGGTATTGGTAGTTGTACTACCTTGTCGTCCACAAGTTGGTATTGTTGTTAACGATCTTTTGGTATGAACTTGCATTTGCTTCCAACCATCATGTCGAGGGTTGACGTGGATATAAAGCTGAATCATTTGTTTCGAAACAAATTTTCAGGCACCTGATTTTTATTTGATGGGTAGCATAAGCACCCGCCGTTCGAATTCCCAGTTCTCTAATTTTTTCGAAACAAGTGCATGCACTTATTATCACGATAACAAAACAATATCCGTGCTGCATCCCAGTTATCAGTCTGTACTTGTAGAATTCTCTCGTTTATTGAGCACGTATATTGTTTTTTCAGGTCGAGCAAGTTTCAACTGGGCTGTAGACTGCCCAGGGTTGGTTTTGTTTTTAACAGGCCCAACCCATGACGACAACGGGGCACAAAGATCCAGCAGGTATCTACTGGCCTCTGGCCCGCCAGCGTTAGTTATATTTTGTCTTACAACATCCGCAGGCAGTTTTTTTACTGAATCAAACACACAGCCCAGTTCTATTTTCCTCTTGAAACGCATGTCCTACATCCGTTTTCTAATCTCTACCTATAGTTTTACTAGTTCATATACACGTATTATATTGAAAACACATAAAATTCCCTTTTCATATTTACATCCTTATTTTTTTTGTTTTTTCCCACCCAACGTTGATTTTTTTACCACTAGTTTTCCCTTAAACCAACTCAATTGTCCCACGTCTTATTTGCTTAAAAAAACAAAACGATTTTTTTGGCAAATCAATAAGTTCTTAAAAAAATATTTATCATTTCGGGATTACAATAGTTCGGACTCCACCGAAATATGCAAAATAAGGTTGAACTTTTTGACCGTGGTCCTGGGCAGAAAATGGGCTGTAATAAATTACTTAAGAATTAGCAAATGGGTTGCAAATCATAAAAAAATAGCAAATGGGCTTTATGTTGTCTGCCACAGATTTGGAGGCTGACTTGTGGGCCTACTAAGTGCATGCGTACACAAGGTTTCTCAAAAAAGAAACTTAGTCAACAATCGACTCTACTAGCGTCAGACCGTTAGATGTCAATCTAACGGCAATCGTGCTTCTTCAGTCTCTGATCTTCCTGCCCCGGCCGCCCAAACCAGCGCCGTCGGAACCGCCTGCTCCCGCCTCCTGTTGCCGGCAGTGCTGCCGGGTAGGCCTCACGGCCCCATCATACTCGCATCCCTGGCCTGTCTATCCCTCTACTCACCCACACCTCCTGTTATTTTCCGGCGACGGCAGCCGAACCAGTCAACCCTCGTACTCTCCACCGCGTGGGCAGCCACTGTCGTGTCTTCCCCGGCTCCGTGTCGTTCCCTTCGTAGGCCTCGCCGTCGTCCACCGCTCTGGTGCTCTCAGTGCGGCGTGGTCAACGATGTCCATCCAACGGCCGTAGTGCTTCTTCAACCTCTGGTCTTCTTGCCCCAGCCGCCCAAAGCAGCGCCGGTCGTGCCGCATGCTCCTGCCTCCCGTGGCCGGCTGTGCTGCCGCGGAGGCCTCACCGTCCCCATACTACTCCCACCGCTGGCCAGGCCATCCCTCCACTCACCCACACCCCCTGTTATTCTGCGGCGACGGCAGCCTCACACCGCAGCCGAACCAGTGAACCCTCATACTCCTCTCCGCGTGGGCATCCACTGCCACGTCTTCCCCGGCTCCTCGTCGTCCCCTTCCTAGGCCTCGCCGTCGTCCACCGTCGTGGTGCTCTCGGCGCGGTGTGGTCAATGTGGTCAACGACCGACTTCCATCAGAAGAGTACTGTACGTGGAGAGGCTGACAGCTGGGTCCACGGCAGCCGCAAGGAAGTGCCTCCTTATTATGCGCAAAATAATTATTCCTCCACCTGACAGCAGGGACCCACCGGACGGGCCACCAGTATTTCGCGGAAAAAACGTTTCCCCCCTGACTGCTGGGACCCACCGGACGGGTCACCATATTTCACGAAAAAAACGTTTGCCCCTGACTGCTGGGACCCACCGGACGGACCACCGTATTTCGCAAAAAAAACGTTCCCCCCGCTGTCAGCTTGGACCCGCCGGAAGTGCCTCCTTATTACGCACAGAAAAATGAATACTCCCCCTGCTAGCTGGGACCCACCATGGTGGGAGGCTGACTTGTGGGCCTACTAAGTTGACGGGGACGGAGGGCTTTGCCAATTTAGTCAATATGAACGATTCTAGCTCCAGTGACCGTACGATGTCCATCCAACGGCCGTAGTGCTTCTTCAATCTCTGGTCTTCTTGCTCCAGCCGCCCAAAGCAGCGCCGGTCGTGCCGCATGCTCCTGCCTCCCATGGCCGGCTGTGCTGCCGCGGAGGCCTCACCGCCCCCTACTATTCCCACCGCTGGCCAGGCCCTGCGGCGACGACAGCCTCACACCGCAGCCGAACCAGTGAACCCTCGTACTCCTCTCCGCGCGGGCTTCCACTGCCGCGTCTTCCCCGGCTCCGCGTCGTCCCCTTCCTAGGCCTCGCCGTCGTCCACCGCCGTGGTGCTCTCCGCGCGGCATGGTCAACGTGGTCAAGGAACGACTTCCATCGGAAGAGTACTGTACGTGGAGAGGCTGACAGCTGGGTCCACGGCCACAACCCAGTTTTTTTGTGATTTGCCAAGTAAGTCGCTTTGTCAGGCCTGTTGGGCTGCAAATCTTTCAAGACGAGGAGAGCTTTCATTCGGCTGGCCGAGAAAATGGCCCATCAGTAATGAGAAATGGGCTGTACATTTTTAAAACACATCAAACCGGCAATTAGTTTCAAATATCTTTTTTTCATTTCGAGATTTTAAATTACATTAATTTTTATGCGTGGAGAATTTGTTGGATTTTATATTGATATACATTTATTTTTAAAATCAGTTTGAATGTGAGTCAAAATTTCAGGATTAAAAACAGTTCGGACCGCACCAAAATATGCAAAATTTCGTATAATTTTTTAACCGTGGCCACAGTATGGGATGTAATGCTAACAAAAAGAATATGGGCTCCAAAAAAACCTTAATAATTAGCAAATGGGCTATAAATTATTAGAAATAATGGCAGATGGGTTGTATGCTATTTTCCACAGATTTGAGGCTTTCCTAAAAAAAGGTTGACGCACAAGCAGTGACTGTTGGATGGCCATCCAACGGCCGTCGTGCTTCTTCAATCTCTGCTCTTCCTGCTCCAGCCGCTCAAACAAGCGTCGGCGGGACTGCCTGCTCCCTCCTCCCCGCGGCCGGCTCTGCTGCCGCGCAGGCCTCACCGCCCCACCGTACTCCCATCGCTGTCCTAGCCATCCCTCTACTCACCCACACCTGTTGTTATTCTCCGGCGACAGCAAACGAACCAGTAAACCCTCGTACAGTCGTACTCCCCTCCGCGTGGGAAACAACTGCCGAGTTTTCCCTGCCTCCGTGTCGTTCCCTTCCTAGGCCTCGCCGTCGTCCACCGCCCTGGTGCTCTCGGCGCGGCCTGGTCAACGTGGTCACCGACCGACATGCATCTGAAGTGGACTGTACGTGGAGAGGCCGACAGTTGGGTCCACGGCCGCACGCAAGGAAATGCCTCCTTATTGCGCGCAAAATAATGATTCCTCCACCTGACATCAGGGACCCACCGAAAGGGCCTCTGTATTTTGTGAAAAAAATGTTACCGCCGCTGACAGCTCGGACCCACCAGCTATATCTTCGCACGCAAGGAAGTGCCTCCTTATTACGCACAAAAAAATGAATACTCCCCCTGTTAGCTGGGACCCAGTATAGTGGCAGGCTGACTTGTGGGCCTACTAAGTTGACGGGGACGGAGGGCTTTGTCAACTTAGTCAATATGCACGATTCTAGCTCCAGTGACCGTACGATGTCCATCCAACGGCCGTAGTGTTTTTTCAACCTCTGGTCTTCTTGCTCCAGCCGCCCAAACCAGCGCCGGTCGTGCCTCGTGCTCCTGCCTCACGTGCCCAGCTGCGATGTGGCGAAGGCCCCACCGCCCCCTACTACTCCCACCGCTGGCCAGGCCATCCCTCTACTCACCCACACCCCCTGTTATTCTGCAGTGACGGCAGCCTCACACCGCAGCGAACCAGTGAACCCTCGTACTCCTCTACGCGTGGGCATCCACTGCCGCGTCTTCCCCGGCTCCACGTCGTCCCCTTCCTAGGCCTCGCCGTCGTCCACCGCCCTGGTGCTCTCGGCGCGGCGTGGTCAACGTGGTCAAGGAACGGCTTCCATCGGACATGGACTGTACGTGGAGAGGCTGACAGCTGAGTCCACGGCCGCAGCAAGGAAGTGCCTCCTTATTACGTGCAAAATAATTATTCCTCCACCTGACAGCGGGGACCCACTGGACGGGCCACCGTGTTTCGTGAAAAAAAGTTTCCCCCCTGACTGCTGGGACCCAATAGCTACACCTTCGCACGCAAGGAAGTGCGTCCAGGCAAAAAAAAACGATTTGCCCCCCTGACTGCTGGGACCCACCAACTACATCTTCGCACGCAAGGAAGTGCCTGACAATCGGGACCCACCTGGTCGAAGCGTACGTAGCGTTGTCATTCTGGTCGCGAACGTGTACGTACATATATACTGGTGGATGTAGAGGCGCGCACGTGTCGTAGTAGAGGCGCGTGCGTGTCGTAGTAGAGGCGCGCACGTAGCATGTACACGCACGTACAGCGGCCAGGGTGCAAGAAAGAAAATACGGCCACGTATGTGTACATACGGGCGGGGTCTCGAACGCCTACTCGCGCATACGTACGGCCAGGGCTCGTGTACATGGCTGGGTCGGAACGGAGAAACAGCGTCGTCGTCGTGTTCATGGGGAGGCAACGAAATGCGTCGTGTTCATGGGGAGGCAACGGAATGCGTCGTGTTCATGGGGAGGCAACGGAATGCGTCGTGTTCATCGGGAGGCAACGGAACGCGTGGGAGCCAAACGACTGGGTCGAAACGGAATGCGTGGTCGTGTTCATCGGGAGGGCTTGGACGGAACATGCGATGGAAATGAGGCCTGGCGTACTGCAGAACGGAGGAAACGGACCTCCTACGGTCGAAACGGGGGTCCTGTTGATCGGGAGGGGTGTGGCGTACCGCAAAACGGAGGAAACGGACCTCCTATGGTCGAAACGGGGGTCCTGTTGATCATGAGGGGTGTGGCGTACCGCAAAACGGACGAAATGGACCTCCTATGGTCGAAACAGGGGTCCTGTTCATCGGGAGGGGTGTGGCGTACCGCAAAACGGGACTCCACGGGATACTATTCATCTCCACCGTCGACCTCCTCCAGCCTCCACGGGCTACCGTCAACCTCCTCCAGCCTCCACGGGCTCCTGTTCATCCAGCCTCCACCGCGCGCTACTCCACCGGCTACTGTTCAACCACCCCTCCACCGTCTACTGTTCATCCAGCCCTCCACACCACGGGTCCTGTTCAACTACCCCTCCACGGGCACCCCTCCATCGTCTACTGTTCATCCAGCCCTCCACACCACGGGGTCTTGTTCAACCACCCCTCCATGGGCACCCCTCCACCGTCTACTATTCATCCAGCCCTCCACCACACCACGGGGTCCTGTTCATCTAGAGGCAACGCCACCGCTCACTGTTCATCCAACCCCCCCCCCCGCAACGCTCACTGTTCATCCCAGAGGCAGCATCGATCGGCTTCAGTTAGCAGTAGTAGCGAAGGAATCGCTTGATCGGGTTCAGTTAACAGCCATCGATCGATCGCTCGGGTTCAGTAACGCATAGCCTGCAGTGCAATCGCTCGGGTTCAGTTAGAGCCCAACGCCTTGCTCGGGTTCAGTTAGAGCCAACGCCTTGCACACACGCGCGTACGTGTACGAGAGAAACGCGCATCGCTCGGCCCCCGACCTCCCACCGTAACCGGGAACTCCCCAAAATTTTCCTCGCCCTCGCTTCTACCACGGTTTTTTCCGTCATGGACGGCCCAAAGAATGTCATGCAGCTGCGTCTCCGGCCCGCCCAGGACGAAAAGCCCATTTTCTGTCATGATTTTTTGTCATAGAAGTAGGAGCCCACCACATCTATGATGATACCGGGTTTTGTCACAATTATCGTCATAGAAGTGTCATATGTATGATAGAAAAAAAATTCGTTCGGCCCAAAATGTCACGGATGTGTCTTTTTTTTAGTGGAGTGTGCGATGATGATCATATCAATCTTGGAACTAGTTCCAACACACATCGTGACCTCACCCTTAACTAGTTTCTGTTCATTCTGCAACTCCCGTTTCGAGTTACTACTCTTAGCAACTGAACCAGTATCAAATGCCGAGGGGTTGCTATAAACACTAGTAAAGTACACATCAATAACATGTATATCCAATATACCTTTGTTCACTCTGCCATCCTTCTTATCCGCCAAGTATCTAGGGCAGTTCCACTTCCAGTGACCATTTCCTTTGCAGTAGAAGCACTCAGTTTCAGGCTTGGGTCTAGCTTTGGGCTTCTTCACGGGAGCAGCAACTTGCTTTCCGTTCTTTTGAAGTTCCCTTTCTTCCCTTTGCCCTTTTCTTGAAACTAGTGGTCTTGTCAACCATCAACACTTGATGCTTTTCTTGATTTCTACCTTCGTCGATTTCAGCATTACGAAGAGCTTGGGAATCGTTTCCGTTATCCCTTGCATATTATAGTTCATCATGAAGTTCTAGCAACTTGGTGATAGTGACTAGAGAACTCTGTCAATCACTATCTTATCTGGATGATTAACTCCCACTTGATTCAAGTGATTGTAGTACTCAGACATTCTGAGCACATGCTCACTAGCTGAGATATTCTCCTCCATCTTGTAGGCAAAGTACTTGTCAAAGGTCTCATACCTTTCGACATGGGCATGAGTCTGAAATACTAATTTCAACTCTTGGAACATCTCATATGCTCCGTGGCGTTTCAAAAACGTCTTTGAAGCCCTGATTCTAAGCCATAAAGTATGGTGCACCAAACTATCAAGTAGTCATCATATTGAGCTTGCCAAACGTTCATAACGTCTGCATCTGCTCCTGCAATCGGTCTGTCACCTAGCGGTGCATCAAGGACATAATTCTTCTATGCAGCGATGAGGATAATCCTCAGATCACGGATCCAATCCGCATCATTGCTACTAACATCTTTCAACTTAGTTTTTCTCTAGGAACATATCAAAAATAAAACAGGGGAGCTAAACGCGAGCTATTGATCTACAACATAGATATGCTAATACTACTAGGACTAAGTTCATGATAAATTAAAGTTTAATTAATCATATTACTTAAGAACTCCCACTTAGATAGACATCCCTCTAATCATCTAAGTGATCACGTGATCCATATCAACTAAACCATGTCCGATCATCACGTGAGATGGAGTAGTTTTCAATGGTGAACATCACTATGTTGATCATATCTTCTATATGATTCACGCTCGACCTTTCGGTCTCCAGTGTTCCGAGGCCATATCTGCATATGCTAGGCTCGTCAAGTTTAACCCGAGTATTTCTGCATGTGCAAAACTGTCTTACACCCGTTGTAGATGAACTTTGAGCTTATCACACCCGATCATCACGCGGTGTCTCGGCACAACGAACTTTGGCAACGGTGCATACTTAGGGAGAACACTTTTACCTTCAAATTTAGTGAGAGATCATCTTATAATGCTATCGTCAAACAAAGCAGAATAAGATGCATAAAGGATAAACATCACATGCAATCAATATAAGTGATATGATATGGCCATCATCATCTTGTGCCTTTGATCTCCATCTCCAAAGCACCATCATGATCACCATCGTCACCGGCGCGACACCTTGATCTCCATCGTAGCATCGTTGTCGTCTCGCCAACTATTGCTTCTACGACTATCGCTACCGCTTAGTGATAAAGTAAAGCAATTACAGGGCGATTGCATTGCATACAATAAAGCGACAACCATATGGCTCCTGCTAGTTGCCGATAACTCTGTTACAAAACATGATCATCTCATACAATAAAATATAGCATCATGTCTTGACCATATCACATCACAACATGCCCTGCAAAAACAAGTTAGACGTCCTCTACTTTGTTGTTGCAAGTTTTACATGGCTGCTATGGGCTGAGCAAGAACCGTTCTTACCTATGCATCAAAACCACAACGATAGTTCGTCAAGTTAGTGCTGTTTTAACCTTCTCAAGGACCGGGCGTAGTCACACTCGGTTCAACTAAAGTTGGAGAAACTGACACCCGCCAGCCACCTGTGTGCTAAGCACGTCGGTAGAACCAGTCTCGCGTAAGCGTAGGCGTAATGTCGGTCCGGGCCGCTTCATCCAACAATACCGCCGAACCAAAGTATGACATGCTGGTAAGCAGTATGACTTGTATCGCCCACAACTCACTTGTGTTCTACTTGTGCATATAACATCTACGCATAAACCTGGCTCGGATGCCACTGTTGGGGAACGTAGTAATTTCAAAAAAAATCCTACACACACACAAGATCATGGTGATGCATAGCAACGAGAGGGGAGAGTGTCGTCCACGTACCCTCGTAGACCGTTAAGCGGAAGCGTTATGACAACGCGGTTGATGTAGTCGTACGTCTTCACGATCGACCGATCCTCAGTACCGAACGTACGGCACCTCCGCGTTCAGCACGCGTTCAGCTCGGTAACGTCCCGCGAACTCACAATACAGTAGAGCTCGAGGGAGAGTTTCGTCAGCACGACAGTGTGGTGACAATGTTGATGAAGCTACCGACGCAGGGCTTCGCCTAAGCACCGCTACGATATGACCGAGGTGGATTATGGTGGAGGGGAGCACCGCACACGGCTGGGAGAGATCAATGATCAACTTGTGTGTCCTAGGGTGCCCCCTGCCCCCGTATATAAAGGAGCTAGGGGGCAGGCGGTCGGCCAGGAGGAGGGCGCGCCAAGGGGGGGAGTCCTACTCCCACCGGGAGTAGGACTCCTCCTTTCCTAGTAGGAGTAGGAGAAGGGAAGGAAGGAAGAGAGGAAGAGAAGGAAAAAGGGGGGCGCCGCCCCCCTCCTTGTCCAATTCGGACTAGAGGGTGAGGGGTGCGCGGCTGCCCTGTCGCCCCTCTTCTTCTCCCACCAAGGCCCATTAGGCCCAATATACTCCCCCGGGGGTTCCGGTAACCCCCCGGTACTCCGGTAAATGTCTGAAACCTCCCGAAACACTTCCGGTGTCCAAACATAGTTGTCCAATATATCGATCTTTATGTCTCGACCGTTTCAAGACTCCTCGTCATGCCCGTGATCATATCCGGGACTCCGAACTACCTTCGGTACATCACAACACAAAAACTCATAATGCCGATCGTCACCGAACTTTAAGCGTGCGGACCCTACGGGCTCGAGAACTATGTAGACATGACCGAGACACGTCTCCGGTCAATAACCAATAGCGGAACCTGGATGCTCATATTGGTTCCTACATATTCTATGAAGATCTTTATCGGTCAAACCGCATAACAACATACGTTGTTCCCTTTGTCATTAGTATGTTACTTGCCCGAGATTCGATCGTCGGTATCTCAATACCTAGTTCAATCTCGTTACCGGCAAGTCTCTTTACTCGTTCCGTAATGCATCATCCCGCAACTAACTCATTAGTTATAATGCTTGCAAGGCTTATAGTGATGTGCATTACCGAGAGGGCCCAGAGATATCTCTCCGACAATCGGAGTGACAAATCCTAATCTCGATCTATGCCAACTCAACAAGTACCATCAGAGACACCTGTAGAGCACCTTTATAATCACCCAGTTATGTTGCAACGTTTGGTAGCACACAAAGTGTTCCTCCGGTATTCGGGAGTTGCATAATCTCATAGTCATAGGAACATGTATAAGTCATGAAGAAAGCAATAGCAACATACTAAACGATCAAGTGCTAAGCTAACGGAATGGGTCAAGTCAATCACATCATTCTCTAATGATGTGATCCCGTTAATCAAATGACAACTCATGTCTATGGCTAGGAAACTTAACCATCTTTGATTCAACGAGCTAGTCAAGTAGAGGCATACCAGTGACACTCTATTTGTCTATGTACTCACACATGTATCAAGTTTCCTGTTTAATACAATTCTAGCATGAATAATAAACATTTATCATGAAATAAGGAAATAAATAATAAATTTATTATTGCCTCTAGGGCATATTTCCTTCAACTAAGTTAATAGGTTAGTCCCAAAAAATGATATATAATTGCTTCTAAATGTATATAAAACATCCAAGATTGATACTATAATAACACGGAACAATAAAAAATTATAGATACGTTGGAGACGTATCAAGAATCCCCAAACTTAATTCCTGCTCGTCCTCGAGTAGGTAAATGATAAACACATAATTTTTGATGTAGAATGCTACCTATCATATTCATCATATAATCTTTTCTTTTGTGGCATCGATATTTGGACTTGAGTGATTCAAAGCAATAGTCTATAGTTTGACGAAAACATAAATACTCACGTATACCAACAAGCAACCATGTCTTTCAAAGTATCAACGCTAAAGAAAGTTATCCCTAGCCCATTATGCTCAGTCATTAATCCATTCATGAAACACACTCAATATTAGCTACACCCAATGCACAAGTATGACAATAGTGCCCTCCAATTGATGCTTTATAAGAGAAGATGGAGACTTAGATTAAAATAATAATAGCATAAAAGTAAAATAGGTAGGCCATTCTGAAGGAAATATGCCCTAGAGGCAATAATAAAGTTGTTATTTATATTTCCTTATATCATGATAAATGTTTATTTTTCATCCTAGAATTGTATTAACCGGAAACTTAGTACATGTGTGAATATATAGACAAACTAAGTGTCACTAGTATGCCTCTACTTGACTAGCTCGTTGAATCAAAGATGGTTAAGTTTCCTAGCCATAGACATGAGTTGTCATTTGATTAACGGGATCACATCATTAGAGAATGATGTGATTGACTTTGACCCATTCCGTTAGCTTAGCATTCGATCGTTTAGTATATTGCTATTGCTTTCTTCATGATTTATACATGTTCCTATGACTATGAGATTATGCAACTCCCGAATACTGGAGGAACACTTTGTGTGCTACCAAACGTCACAACGTAACTGGGTGATTATAAAGGTGCTCTACAGGTGTCTCCGATGGTACTTGTTGAGTTGGCATAGATCAAGATTAGGATTTGTCACTCCGATTGTCGGAGAGGTATCTCTGGGCCCTCTCGGAAATGCACATCACTATAAGCCTTGCAAGCAATGCAACTAATAAGTTAGTTGCGGGATGATGTATTACGAAACGAGTAAAGAGACTTGCCGGTAACGAGATTGAACTAGGTATTGAGATACCGACGATCGAATCTCGGGCAAGTAACATACCGATGACAAAGGGAATAACGTATGTTATTATGCGGTTTGACCGATAAAGATCTTCGTAGAATATGTAGGAGCCAATATGAGCATCCAAGTTCCGCTATTGGTAATTGACCGGAGACGAGTCTCGGTCATGTCTACATAGTTCTCGAACCCGTAGGGTCCGCATGCTTAACGTTCGATGACGATCGGTAATATGAGTTTATGTGTTTTGATGTACCAAAGGTAGTTCGGAGTCACAGATATGGTTATGGACATGACGAGGAGTCTCGAAATGGTCGAGACATAAAGATCGATATATTGGATGACTATGTTTGGACTTCGGAAGGGTTCCGGGCAAGTTCGGACAAATACCGGAGTACCGGGGGGTTACCGGAACCCCCTGGGGAGTGTAATGGGCCTATTGGGCCTTAGTGGAGAAGAGGAGGGGCGGCCAGGGCAGGCCGCGCTCTCCCTCTCCCTCTAGTCCGAATTGGACAAGGAGGAGGGGCTGCGCCCCCCTTTCCTTCCCCCTCTCTCCTCCTTCCCTCTCTCCTACTCCTACTCTTGGAAGGGTTGGAGTCTTACTCCGGGTGAGATTAGGACTCCCCCTGGGGCGCGCCTAGGAGGGCCGTCCCCTCCCCCTCCTCCACTCCTTTATATACGGAGGAGGGGGGCACCCCATAGACACACAAGTTGATCAGTTGATCTTTTAGCCGTGTGCGGTGCCCCCCTCCACCATAATCTACCTCGGTCATATCGTAGCGGTGCTTAGGCGAAGCCCTGCGTCGGTAGCATCATCATCACCGTCATCACGCCGTCGTGCTGACGGAACACTCCCGCGAAGCTCTGCTAGATCATGAGTTCGTGGAACGTCACCGAGCTGAACTTGTGCTGAACTCGGAGGTGCCGTGCGTTCGGTACTTGGATCGGTCGGATCGTGAAGACGTATGACTACATCAACCGCATTCTCATAATGCTTCCGCTTACGGTCTACGAGGGTACGTGGACGACACTCTCCCCTCTCGTTGCTATGTATCACCATGATCTTGCGTGTGCGTAGGATTTTTTTTAAATTACTACGTTCACCAACAGTGGCATCCGAGCCAGGTTTATGTGTATATGTTATATGCACGAGTAGAACACAAGTGAGTTGTGGGCGATATAAGTCATACTGCTTACCAGCATGTCATACTTTCATTCGGCGGTATTGTTGGATGAAGCGGCCCGGACCAATATTACGCGTATGCTTACGCGAGACTGGTTCTACCGACGTGCTTCGCACGCAGGTGGCTGGCGGGTGTTAGTTTCTCCAACTTTAGTTGAATCGAGTGTGGCTACGCCCGCTCGTTGTGAAGGTTAAAACAACACATACTTGACGAAATATCGTTGTGGTTTTGATGCGTAGGTAAGAACGGTTCTTGCTCGGCCCGTAGCAGCCACGTAAAACTTGCAACAACAAATTAGAGGACGTCTAACTTGTTTTTGCAGGGCATGTTGTGATGTGATATGGTCAAGACATGATGCTAAATTTTATTGTATGAGATGATCATGTTTTGTAACCAAGTTATCGGCAACTGACTGGAGCCATATGGTTGTCGCTTTATTGTATGAAATGCAATCACCATGTAATTGCTTTACTTTATCACTAAGCGGTAGAGATAGTCGTAGAAGCAATAGTTGGCGAGACGACAACGATGCTATGATGGAGATCAAGGTGTCGCGCCAGTGACGATGGTGATCATGACGGTGCTTTGGAGATGGAGATCAAAGGCACAAGATGATGATGGCCATATCATATCACTTATATTGATTGCATGTGATGTTTATCTTTTATGCATCTTATTTTTCTTAGTCCGACGGTAGCATTATAAGATGATCTCTCACTAAATTACAAGGTATAAGTGTTCTCCCTGAGTATGCACCGTTGCGAAAGTTCGTCGTGCCGAGACACCACGTGATGATCGGGTGTGATAAGCTCTACGTTCACATACAACAGGTGCAAGCCAGTTTTGCACACGCAGAATACTTGGGTTAAACTTGACGAGCCTAGCATATGCAGATATGGCCTCGGAACACTAAGACTGAAAGGTCGAGCGTGAATCATATAGTAGATATGATCAACATAGTGATGTTCACCATTGAAAACTACTCCATCTCACATGATGATCGAACATGGTTTAGTTGATATGGATCACGTGATCACTTAGAAGATTAGAGGGATGTCTAACTAAGTGGGAGTTCTTAAGTAATTTGATTAATTGAACTTTAATTTATCATGATCTTAGTAGCTGATAGTATTTTGCATGTCTATGTTGTTGTAGATAGATGGCCGTGTTGTTGTTCCGTTGAATTTTAATGCGTTCCTTGAGAAAGCAAAGTTGAAAGATGATGGTAGCAATTACACGGACTAGGTTCGTAACTTGAGGATTATCCTCATTGCTGCACAGAAGAATTACATCCTGGAAGCACCGCTAGGTGCCAAACCCGCTGCAGGAGCAACGCCAGATGTTATGAACGTTTGACAGAGCAAAGCTGCTGACTACTCGATAGTTCAGTGTGCCATGCTTTACGGCTTAGAACCGGGACTTCAACGATGTTTTGAACGTCATGGAGCATATGCGATGTTCCAAGAGTTGAAGTTAATATTTCAAGCAAATGCCCGGATTGAGAGATATGAAGTCTCCAATAAGTTCTACAGCTGCAAGATGGAGGAGAATAGTTCTGTCAGTGAGCATATACTCAAAATGTCTAGGTATAACAATCACTTGATTCAACTGGGAGTTAATCTTCCGGATGATAGTGTCATTGACAGAATTCTTCAATCACTGCCACCAAGCTACAAGAGCTTCTTGATGAACTATAATATGCAAGGGATGGATAAGACAATTCCCGAGCTCTTCGCAATGCTAAAGGCTGCGGAGGTAGAAATCAAGAAGGAGCATCAAGTGTTGATGGTCAACAAGACCACCAGTTTCAAGAAAAAGGGTAAAGGGAAGAAGGGAAACTTCAAGAAGAACGGCAAGCAAGTTGCTGCTCAAGTGAAGAAGCCCAAGTCTGGACCTAAGCCTGAGACTGAGTGCTTCTACTGCAAAGGGACTGGTCACTGGAAGCGGAACTGCCCCAAGTATTTGGCGGATAAGAAGGATGGCAAGGTGAACAAAGGTATATGTGATATACATGTTATTGATGTGTACCTTACTAATGCTCGCAGTAGCACCTGGGTATTTGATACTGGTTCTGTTGCTAATATTTGCAACTCGAAACAGGGACTACGGATTAAGCGAAGATTGGCTAAGGACGAGGTGACGATGCGCGTGGGAAATGGTTCCAAAGTCGATGTGATCGCGGTCGGCACGCTACCTCTACATCTACCTTCGGGATTAGTTTTAGACCTGAATAATTGTTATTTGGTACCAGCGTTGAGCATGAACATTATATCTGGATCTTGTTTGATGCGAGACGGTTATTCATTTAAATCTGAGAATAATGGTTGTTCTATTTATATGAATAATATCTTTTATGGTCATGCACCCTTGAAGAGTGGTCTATTTTTGATGAATCTCGATAGTAGTGATACACATATTCATAATATTGAAGCCAAAAGATGCAGAGTTGATAATGATAGTGCAACTTATTTGTGGCACTGCCGTTTAGGTCATATTGGTGTAAAGCGCATGAAGAAACTCCATTCTGATGGACTTTTGGAATCACTTGATTATGAATCACTTGGTACTTGTGAATCATGCCTCATGGGCAAGATGACTAAAACGCCGTTCTCCGGAACAATGGAGCGAACAACAGATTTGTTGGAAATCATACATACTGATGTATGTGGTCCAATGAATGTTGAGGCTCGCGGCGGGTATCGTTATTTTCTCACCTTCACAGATGATTTAAGCAGATATGGGTATATCTACTTGATGAAACATAAGTCTGAAACATTTGAAAAGTTCAAAGAATTTCAGAGTGAAGTGGAAAATCATCGTAACAAGAAAATAAAGTTTCTACGATCTGATCGTGGAGGAGAATATTTGAGTTACGAGTTTGGTCTTCATTTGAAACAATGCGGAATAGTTTCGCAACTCACGCCACCCGGAACACCACAGCGTAATGGTGTGTCCGAACGTCGTAATCGTACTTTACTAGATATGGTGCGATCTATGATGTCTCTTACTGATTTACCGCTATCGTTTTGGGGTTATGCTTTAGAGACGGCTGCATTCACGTTAAATAGGGCACCATCTAAATCCGTTGAGACGACGCCTTATGAACTGTGGTTTGGCAAGAAACCAAAGTTGTCATTTCTTAAAGTTTGGGGCTGCGATGCTTATGTGAAAAAGCTTCAACCTGATAAGCTCGAACCCAAATCGGAGAAATGTGTCTTCATAGGATACCCAAAGGAGACTGTTGGGTACACCTTCTATCACAGATCCGAAGGCAAGACATTCGTTGCTAAGAATGGATCCTTTCTAGAGAAGGAGTTTCTCTCGAAAGAAGTGAGTGGGAGGAAAGTAGAACTTGATGAGGTAACTGTACCTGCTCCCTTATTGGAAAGTAGTTCATCACAGAAATCTGTTCCTGTGACTCCTACACCAATTAGTGAGGAAGCTAATGATGATGATCATGTAACTTCAGATCAAGTTATTACTGAACCTCGTAGGTCAACCAGAGTAAGATCCGCACCAGAGTGGTACAGTAATCCTGTTCTGGAGGTCATGTTACTTGACCATGACGAACCTACGAACTATGAGGAAGCGATGATGAGCCCAGATTCCGCAAAATGGCTTGAGGCCATGAAATCTGAGATCGGATCCATGTATGAGAACAAAGTGTGGACTTTGGTTGACTTGCCCGATGATCGGCAAGCCATCGAGAATAAATGGATCTTCAAGAAGAAGACTGACGCTGACGGTAATGTTACTGTCTACAAAGCTCGACTTGTTGCAAAAGGTTTTCGACAAGTTCAAGGAGTTGACTATGATGAGACTTTCTCACCCGTAGCGATGCTTAAGTCCGTTCGAATCATGTTAGAAATTGTCGCATTTTATGATTATGAAATTTGGCAAATGGATGTAAAGACTGCATTCCTGAATGGATTTCTGGAAGAAGAGTTGTATATGATGCAACCTGAAGGTTTTATCGATCCAAAGGATGCTAACAAAGTGTGCAAGCTCCAGCGATCCATCTATGGACTGGTGCAAGCATCTCGGAGTTGGAATAAACGTTTTGATAGTGTGATCAAAGCATATGGTTTTATACAGACTTTTGGAGAAGCCTGTATTTACAAGAAAGTGAGTGGGAGCTCTGTAGCATTTCTAATATTATATGTGGATGACATATTGTTGATTGGAAATGATATAGAATTTCTGGATAGCATAAAAGGATACTTGAATAAGAGTTTTTCAATGAAAGACCTCGGTGAAGCTGCTTATATATTGGGCATCAAGATCTATAGAGATAGATCAAGACGCCTAATTGGACTTTCACAAAGCACATACCTTGATAAAGTTTTGAAGAAGTTCAAAATGGATCAAGCAAAGAAAGGGTTCTTGCCTGTGTTACAAGGTGTGAAGTTGAGTCAGACTCAATGCCCGACCACTGCAGAAGATAGAGAGAAAATGAAAGATGTTCCCTATGCTTCAGCCATAGGCTCTATCATGTATGCAATGCTGTGTACCAGACCTGATGTGTGCCTTGCTATTAGTTTAGCAGGGAGGTACCAAAGTAATCCAGGAGTGGATCACTGGACAGCGGTCAAGAACATCCTGAAATACCTGAAAAGGACTAAGGATATGTTTCTCGTTTATGGAGGTGACAAAGAGCTCGTCGTAAATGGTTACGTCGATGCAAGCTTTGACACTGATCCGGATGACTCTAAGTCACAAACCGGATATGTATTTATATTGAACGGTGTAGCTGTCAGTTGGTGCAGTTCTAAGCAAAGCGTCGTGGCGGGATCTACGTGTGAAGCGGAGAGCTGCTTCGGAAGCAGCAAATGAAGGAGTCTGGATGAAGGAGTTCATATCCGATCTAGGTGTCATACCTAGTGCATCGGGTCCAATGAAAATCTTTTGTGACAATACTGGTGCAATTGCCTTGGCAAAGGAATCCAGATTTCACAAGAGAACCAAGCACATCAAGAGACGCTTCAATTCCATCCGCGACCAAGTCAAGGAGGGAGACATAGAGATTTGCAAGATACATACGGATCTGAATGTTGCAGACCCGTTGACTAAGCCTCTCTCACGAGCAAAACATGATCAGCACCAAGACTCCATGGGTGTTAGAATCATTACTGTGTAATCTAGATTATTGACTCTAGTGCAAGTGGGAGACTGAAGGAAATATGCCCTAGAGGCAATAATAAAGTTGTTATTTATATTTCCTTATATCATGATAAATGTTTATTATTCATGCTAGAATTGTATTAACCGGAAACTTAGTACATGTGTGAATATATAGACAAACTAAGTGTCACTAGTATGCCTCTACTTGACTAGCTCGTTGAATCAAAGATGGTTAAGTTTCCTAGCCATAGACATGAGTTGTCATTTGATTAACGGGATCACATCATTAGAGAATGATGTGATTGACTTGACCCATTCCGTTAGCTTAGCATTCGATCGTTTAGTATATTGCTATTGCTTTCTTCATGACTTATACATGTTCCTATGACTATGAGATTATGCAACTCCCGAATACCGGAGGAACACTTTGTGTGCTACCAAACATCACAACGTAACTGGGTGATTATAAAGGTGCTCTACAGGTGTCTCCGATGGTACTTGTTGAGTTGGCATAGATCGAGATTAGGATTTGTCACTCCGATTGTCGGAGAGGTATCTCTGGGCCCTCTCGGAAATGCACATCACTATAAGCCTTGCAAGCAGTGCAACTAATAAGTTAGTTGCGGGATGATGTATTACGGAACGAGTAAAGAGACTTGCCGGTAACGAGATTGAACTAGGTATTGAGATACCGACGATCGAATCTCGGGCAAGTAACATACCGATGACAAAGGGAACAACGTATGTTATTATGCGGTTTGACCGATAAAGATCTTCGTAGAATATGTAGGAGCCAATATGAGCATCTAGGTTCCGCTATTGGTTATTGCCCGGAGACGAGTCTCGGTCATGTCTACATAGTTCTCGAACCCGTAGGGTCCGCATGCTTAACGTTCGATGACGATCGGTAATATGAGTTTATGTGTTTTGATGTACCAAAGGTAGTTCGGAGTCACAGATATGGTTATGGACATGACGAGGAGTCTCGAAATGGTCGAGACATAAAGATCGATATATTGGATGACTATGTTTGGACTTCGGAAGGGTTCCGGGCAAGTTCGGACAAATACCGGAGTATCGGGGGGTTACCGGAACCCCCCGGGGAGTGTAATGGGCCTATTGGGCCTTAGTGGAGAAGAGGAGGGGCGGCCAGGGCAGGCCGCGCGCCCCCCCTCTAGTCCGAATTGGACAAGGAGGGGGGGGGCGGCGCCCCCCTTTCCTTCCCCTCTCTCCTCATTCCCTCTCTCCTAATCCTACTCTTGGAAGGGTTGGAGTCCTACTCCCGGTGGGAATAGGACTCCCCTTGGGACGCGCCTAGGAGGGCCGTCCCCTCCCCCTCCTCCACTCCTTTATATACGAAGGAGGGGGGCACCCCATAGACACACAAGTTGATCAGTTGATCTTTTAGCCGTGTGCGGTGCCCCCCTCCACCATAATCCACCTCGGTCATATCGTAGCAGTGCTTAGGCGAAGCCCTGCGTCGGTAGCATCATCATCACCGTCATCACGCCATCGTGCTGACGGAACTCTCCCGCGAAGCTCTGCTGGATCGTGAGTTCGTGGGACGTCACCGAGCTGAACGTGTGCTGAACTCGGAGTTGCCGTGCGTTCGGTACTTGGATCGATCGGATCGTGAAGACGTACGACTACATCAACCGCGTTCTCATAACGCTTCCGCTTACGGTCTACGAGGGTACGTGGACGACACTCTCCCCTCTCGTTGCTATGCATCACCATGATCTTGCGTGTGCGTAGGAATTTTTTTGAAATTACTACGTTCACCAACACATTCACAAAGAGAAGCAGAGATTTGTAGAGGTGTCAGAGCTTAGGGTTTAAAACAGAGAGATAAAATTATTTTGAGAGGCATGCTTTTCCTGTTAATAAAAACGACCGAGAATTTCCAATATCTTCCATGCTAAACACATTATAGGCGGTTCCTAAATAGAAAATAAAGTTTATTTCCTTTCCACCATTCTTTCACAATCCATGGCTAGCCGTATCCACATGTGCCTTCCATACCAACACTTTTCAAGGAATTTATTATTATTACTATTTTCATTTCAGGACTGGGCATCCCTATTACCTTTCCACTTTCTCGTGCAATGACAAGTGAATAAACACTCATTGTGGATAACCTGTCTAGCATGAAAAATATTGGCATCCCTGCCGCTTCATGAGCGGTACGAGCACAAAACGGATTTTTTTGAATGATAGCAAAATGTGATTTATATGAAAACCAAACATAACTGACACCTTTTTTTGTAGGGAAAACATAAATGGCACCACAATAAGATCACAACAACCAGGCTAACTATCTGAAGGATTTGTTAAAGCACTCATAACAGACCATTCCCGTGGTGTTAAGTGTATTTCCAATGCTAAGCAGGGCTTGAAGCCCTGAACCAATCATAGCAAAAAGTTAAGAAAACAAGGCTTCATAACCTCAACCTTCGAGGAGCTTATATAGCGAGGGAAAAAAGTGGTACAAAGAGTGATCATGGCGGAGCGTCCTCTCGTAGCAGTTGCGGCTGTTGTGCTACATAGCGTAAAATTTATCAGAACCAAAGCCATTATGTTCCTGTTGCTGCCACATGGTCTACAATTCGATTCTGAGCAGCCAAAGAAAAAAAAGTATCCAACAAGGAAGAGGAAGGAGAGGATGCTTACGCGGCGGTAGAAGGCGGAGAAGGTAGATGCTGCAGTGCGCAGACTCTAAAACAATGGCGACATCTCCATGGCCTCCTTTGGGGGCTCTTGCCTTGAACCTAATCTAGACCAGATCGAGGAGCGAGCAGGTCTGCGGAAGAGCATCTGCCATCTCGTTCTGCCGTCGGGCAAATTGGCGTGTGGCGGTCAGCGTTATCGCTCAAAGTTGCGTTCGGTGGTGCACCATATGGAATTAAGGGAGAAGAGGAGATGTGTCTCCATGTCCGCTGGATGTTACCTTCGACTGGGGAATAGGTGTGGAGGAAGCACAGACACGCGGGACGGCAGTGCGCCTATGGCGTCGGAGCAGGTGTATCCCGGTTGGCGCCGCTGCTCAGGATAGGATTGCAGACGGGCGCCTTCAATCGAAGTGAAGATCGGGGAGGGGTGACGTCGTCGGTTTCTGGAGGGATTGTTCGCAGGAACGAGAGATCCGATCAATCCAAGATCGCAACATTAGCTTGGAGTGAACAAGAGGGCACCCAGATCGGTCCTCGGAGTAGCAGCCCATTAACGTTTTGGGCCGGCCGGAATGCTCCGGGTGGAAGCGGTAGAAAACGCTTAGGGGACACGGTGGGACGACGGGAGGATCTAGATCATTGAGTGAGCTAATCGTATGGTGTAGAGCGTTAGATCGCTGTGAACGCTCCTAGCTAACTGCGTTATAATACTGTTTAGTAACTAGTCAATGTGTACGTGCAATGCACGTTAATTTAGAAGTACATTAAGTGCATGCGGATATTAAGTAGGATATTATTTGCGTGTTATTATGTGATTAGCACTATATTTGGCATGAAATTCATTGCACGCTAAACGCGTTGAGCGCTCGACATTGAAGCAGTCTAGGTCGTTGGATTGACATGATTTGATGGCCGAGATTAATTGGATCTGCCCCTTTGGATCTTTTTATATTGGTATAGATATAAATATAGATATAGATTAGCCCGAAAGAATAGTATTTGAAGTTTCTAATGGTATTATTTTTGTGATGGAAAAGAAAATAAATAAATAAATAAGAAAAAGAGAGCAGAGAAGAGTATCGACTCGCCTAAATCACGGGAGGAAAACCCCACATTTCCTTCCGTCTACCCGAGTCGCCCGAAAAGCCCAGCACTTTCTTCCCTTCCGATTTCTCACGATGGCGACTCTCCTCCGCCGATCCGCCGCCCCCGCGCGGCAGCTCCTCCTCCTTCCCCGCCAGCTCGGCGGCGCCCGCTCCATGTCCCGCTACTACGCCCGTGACGAGGTTTCACGGTAACGCTTAAATCCCTAGCACTTCCTTCCGCGTTCCGGAATCTTCTAGCGGTCTGACGTTCGCCGTGTGGTGGTATCAGGTTCGACGCGCTGAGCACGCCGGTGAACTGGGGCGTGAGCATCGTGCCGGAGAAGAAGGCCTTCGTGATTGAGCGCTTCGGCAAGTACCTCAAGACGCTCGACTCCGGGATCCACGGACTCGTCCCCCTCGTCGACCGCATCGCCTACGTGCACTCTCTCAAGGAGGAAGCCATCCCCATCCCCGACCAGTCCGCTATCACCAAGGATAACGTGGTCATCCAGATCGACGGCGTCCTCTACGTCAAGGTATACCTCGTTCTCGCCTTGCCTTTTGGTCCTCACTAGGGAGGCTGCATTTCTGCTGTTACTTCTAGGGGTCTGGTGCTTTTCCGGTCGTCTAGGGGAGATGGTGGATGAATGCGGCGTGTTTCGGTAGAAGTTTCGTGTTATATGTTGTCATGAGCCACCATCGCATTGAATTAGGACAGATCATCTGGTCTTAGAAATGCGCCTCAATGATCGATTTTTATAGACTCAAGTTCATGCTGTATTGCTGCTGTTGGTGGTGGTTTGATACTCCAATCCGGAAGTTCTGTCACAATGGAAATTACTCTGGAGAACCAAGCTGGAAGTGTGAAGACGGGTAGATAATACTTGATTTGGAGTTTAGGACAATTCATCTGGTTGTTAAAACAGATTTCGTGTGTGATGCTTATATTTGTAAGTTACTCCTCTTGTGGCCACTTCCTGAGCAAACTCAAGATTTCTGTTCACCTTAGTTATCCACCTGTGAAACATTCACAGAGTCAGCTTGCCTTGTATTAGGACAGAAAAGATATCCCATAGTTAGTATTCTTTTTCCGTATTTATCAGCATGGGATATTGGGGTTTATTGTGGTACTGCGTGTCCAGTTGGTGCAGGTTGCTCTAGTTCTGTGGGGATATTGGGGTTTATTGTGGCACCGGGTGTCCAGTTGGTGCAGGTTGATCTACTTCTGTAGGACTTGAGGATGGGTATAGCATGCTCCTCCTGATTGCATTGAGCTGTAGATGCCATGGCCTATGTTTAACGTGATCAATGCATGGGCTCACTTTCAATGACTGTAGCATTAGCAAAGTTAAGATGATGCATGGCCTCATCATATAATCCCCTGTCAGTTACATGATATCAACCAATGTTGTTCCATACCGCTTCTAGTTTTGACTCGTATGTTGGCACTTGTATCATTCTTCCATACCTTGTCTGCTGTCCATGTTAATCTGGCTTATGTGCATCTGGTAGGTGATGAGGGTCCATAATGAACAAGGCTCTGGACTTGTGGTGCACAAAAGTGTTAGGGTCTGACCTAGGGCCACAGCAGTAACAATTGACTGTAAAAGCAAGTGTGTGGATATGCTGCTGTTCAAATTTCATTGGCAGAGGGTGCATACATTTGTAATAATAATCGACTTAGGTGCTCTCTTGGTAATTTGTAGGTCCATTGTTGAGCATTTCACAGGTTTGGGGTATATCCTGTTTAGATTGTTTGGGGATATAGATGGTAAAGCTCCATTGCAATGAGTTGCATTTGTACATGTACTGTTCATTTCCTTGTCATGTAATATTCACAGGCTTCATGGGACCACACTTAGTTTTTTTTTTGATTCAATGCTGTTGAAATGGTTCAGGTTGGATGGCTACTGTGATGAATGGCGTAATTGCTAGTTAGATTTGTATTTCCTGGGTATGTATATGTTCTGTTTGATCGTAAAAGTTAGCAAGCTTGCTTTATCTGTGTTGAGGATATCTGACACTTTCAGATAACTTCGTCACAGTTGATTAATTAGTTATGTCTGTTTATGTTCTTTCCACTGTACAGGTTCATATTGAGCATTCTTGTCATTTTTACTAGTCTAATTTATGTATCTGCAAGTTAACTAAAAAAAGGAACATTTCTCCATTCTCTTGTTAAGAACTTAAGATATATAGCAAGTATTTGTGTTTTGATTATTTACTTTGTGAAGTGTGTGGGGATTTGCATTTCTACTGTCAGCGTTCTGGAAATCAGAGACTGTTGCTGGCAATTGACAAGTCCTTAGTATTAATTCTTATCTTTATGTTTTTGAACTTCGCAGATTGTTGATCCCTACCGTGCTTCATATGGCGTGGAGAATCCCATTTTTGCAGTCATTCAACTTGCGCAGACAACTATGAGAAGTGAGCTTGGAAAGATAACCTTGGACAAGACTTTTGAAGAGAGAGACACATTGAATGAGAAGATCGTGGTATGACATTTTGTTCGCATCTGAGCTATTTGTTTTTCTTTCTATATCAAGGCAACTGTTGCAGAGAACAGCACCTACAAGTTATTATAAGTAATTAAAGTAATGGGCAGTGTTCTTATATTAACTGTAATACTATGGTCTGTACATCATCTATATACCAACAAATCCTTGTTCTCATCTCATCTATTCAGAATAGCTAGACTTTGTTAAGTGTGGTTGTTTACATTGCTCTGATGGCAAAATAAATGTTGGTTTATGTATTAAATAATTTTTGCAAGAGCGAGCAATTAACTTACAAATATAAACATGGAATATAAAGAGCAGTTGCAAAAACAGTAGGGTCTTTACTTTAGAAAGCCTGAAAGGTAAAATAACTTTATTGCATCTGAGTTTTCAGCATCAACATCCTAGTTTGTATTTACCAGTTCTGTATATAAAGCTCTTCTCTGAAGAATAATTGTACAATTCCTTTGAAAATTGATTGCCTTTTTATGTGGATCACTGTCACTGAATGTCTGTCATGAAGTAGTTGTATCTTAAAATCATGCCCCTTTTAACTAGCCAACTTAACCAAGAAGCAACTTAATCTTACAAAGTCATGTGCTCTTTTTCTTCTAATGTAATTGGATTCACTATTTCCATCTCCTTATCATACTTCAGCACAGTTATACGTGGTACCTTCTGAAATTCTTTTTTGACAGAGGTCCATAAATGAGGCTTCGACAGACTGGGGCTTGAAGTGTCTTCGTTATGAGATCAGTATGTTTTTCTGTTTTTGACATATTACAGTTATATCTGTTTAATTTCTGGTGTTTCTAAACCGATTCTGCATATTACTTTCGTCTGAGATCAGTACCTTTTCCTGTTTTTGACCTATTAGATTTTTATATCTGTTAAATTTCTGATATTTCTAAACCGACTTTGCAGGGGACATTTCTCCTCCACCGGGCGTGAAGAATGCTATGGAGATGCAAGCAGAGGCAGAAAGGAGAAAGCGTGCTCAAATTCTCCAGTCAGAAGGTGAGTAGCACATGATCTTTTATCTTTGTTCAAATTGGTATTTTCTCTAATAATTCATCTGAAAAGGGGATACATATGAGATGGAATCCGCCTTTATTGTAGCTTAACCACATTAATTCATCCCAAGTGCTTTAGTGTTAGTGATGTCTATGTTAACCTATTTTAGTAGCAGTGATGGATTGTGATATTTTAAGTTGGGTTGCTTGAAAATAATAATAAAAGTTGGGACGCGGCAATATGGTTCATATCGGCATATAGTCCCATTATCCTGACCGAACGAGTTGCTCGATGGACCGCTGCCGCCTTCATTACATGAGATTTGCGCGAGTGGCAGATATTCGTGCATTGACTGTACGCGTTGTAGTCGTATAGGTACGAGTTCTTCGCGACGTAGAGGGCGCTCCGTACATTTCGTAGCGCACGTGGGGCAGGACCCACAACTTAGACGGGAGGCTGGCAGGTGGACCGGGGTACAGAGGTTGACTTGTAGCTGTACGATGGTACAGATTTTTTTTTGGACGCACTGCATACAGAATTCCACCTTTCCGAGGAAGACTGCAGGTGCTGAAGAGGGGGAGAGGATGGAAGGGCTCGCCGCACCTACAACAATGGATGGCGCCGCTGCTGTGATTTTCATGTGGATCCGGTGCCAGTAAGCGTATAGCTATATGATCTTGTGAATTTGTCGCCCCCACTTGTGTGAGCTGATCTGCGCCATTCGCCGTTGCAGTCTGCCAATCTTCCCCAACGGAGTGCAGCAGTCGGGGTCGGATCAGAATGCAAGAAGCGAAGTGGGTAGCAGGCTTGTGGGAGGCGTTCCGGAGTCGTCCCTCGCGGTGGATTTGCAAGGCGGCGAGTTGGAAGCGGATGATGCTAACAGCAAAAACAGGGCGCCCGCCGAGTCCGGTGAATCTGCCATCAAGCCGGATCCCCAGGCGCCGGGGTGGATTAAGAGCTAAACAACTACCAGAATGTAACAAATTCGCAGTTCGTAATTCTGACTTGGGGGAGAGTAAGTGCTAGTGTGGAATCCCTGACTGTTTTAGGAGCAGATAGAACAGGTTGGAAATCGGTACGGCGCAGTGTGTATTATGTATGCCACTGAGCATGATGGGGGGTCGCAAATGAATTGTTCATTCATATTTACAAGTAGATTGAATCCGTGAGACGGTGTGTGTTAACCAAGTAGGAAAGATTATTTCTGAAGGTACCGACAGATTGCTGAACTGACACTGGGCATTTTAAAGACAGTCAGTGGCCTTTTTTGGGATCAAACAATCAGTTTCTTGGCTTAGTATGTATTAAGTGGTCAATGATGCACAGTGGCGTGTATACATGTCATACTTGGATTTGCTAGGAATAAGCATATTAGCATGTCGTTGGTACTTGTCGTTGAGATGTGGTCGGTCGCTAAATAAGCTTCCATTTGTTTACCACAGGGTTAGAGTTGGTAGTAACCCACTTGAAAGAGCACCATAACCTAGCAGGATGAGGGTTCTAGAAAAAAAACATCAAAGGCTTTGTAGACAACCCTGGAAACGAAGTGAATAAACCAGAGTTGAGTGCCACCTTAGACTCGCTCACAGAGGCGTGTGACTTCTATAACCTATATTTCTGGGAACATGGGTTTGGTATCTGGTGCGAGAAGAGTTTAGTCCCAAACAAGTTGGGGTAGGCTAGAGCTGAAACCCATTAGATCTTGAAACCAACTCATGGTTATGGCACGTGAATGATAAACGCACCCCTGTCCATGGCTAGTTCTTTGGTGATATTCCAGTCCTTCAGATCTCTCCTTACAGATTCCTCCCATGTTGAGTTTGGTCTACCCTGACCTCTCTTGACCTTATTAGCACACTTTAACCATTCGCTATGCACTGGAGCTTCTGGAGGTCTGCGTTGTTCATGCCCAAACCATCTTAGACGATGTAGGACAAGCTTCTCTTTAATCGCTGCTACCCCAACTCTATCATGTATATCATCATTCCGGACCCGATCCTTTCTTGTGTGGCCACACATCCATCTCAACATGCGCATTTCCGCTACACTCAACTGTTGAACATGTCGCCTTTTAGTCGGCCAACACTCAATGCAATACAACATTGCGGGTCGAATCGCCGTCCTATAGAACCTGCCTTTTAGCTTTTGTGGCACTCTCTTGTCACAGAGAACGCCAGAAGCTAGGCGCCGCTTCATCCATCCGCTTTGATTCGATGGCTTACATCTTCATCGATATTACCATCCTTCTGCAACATTGACCCAAATATCGAAAGGTGTCCTTATGAGGTACCACCTGCCCATCAAGGCTAACCTCCTCCCTGTGCCTAGTAGTACTGAAACCACACCTCTTGTACTCAGTTTTAGTTCTACTAAGCTTTAAACCTTTTGATTCCAAAGTTTGTCTCCAAAGCTTAACTTTCTATTAACCCCAGTCCGACTATCATCGACTAGCACCACATCATCCGCAAAGAGCATACACCATGGGATATCTCCTTGTATATCCCTTGTGACCTCATCCATCACCAAGGCAAAAAGATAAGGGCTCAAAGCTGACCCTTGGTGCAGTCCTATTTTAATCGGAAAGTTATCAGTTTAGCCATCACTTGTTCGAACGCTTGTCACAACATTATCGTACATGTCCTTGATGAGTGTAATGTACTCCCTCTGTAGGCTAATATAAACGGTCTTATATTAGTTTATAGAGGGAGTACTTTGTTGGGACTTTGTTTCTCCAAGGCCCACCACATGACATTTCCGGTATCTTATCGTAGGCCTTCTCCAAGTCAATGAACACCATATGCAGGTCCTTTCGCTTCCTGTATCTCCATAAGTTGTCATACCAAGAACATGGCTTCCATGGTCGACCTCTCAGGCATGAAATTAAACAGATTTTTGGTCATGCTTGTCATTCCTCTTAAGCGGCGCTCAATGACTCTCCCATAGCTTCATTTTATGGTCATCAGCTTAATTCCACGGTAAATAGTACAACTTTGAATGTCCCCCTTTTTCTTGAAGATTGCTACTAATATACTCCGCCTCAATTCTCCCGGCATCTTGTTTGCCCGAAAAATGAGGTTGAAAAGCTTAGTTAGTGATACTATCGCTGTGTCTCCGAGGCCTCTCCACGCCGATACAATTAGGATCTTGTTTGCGAGTACTTGGTAAGTCCCTATTTATGCATATTTGTGCCCATTTCTGAAAATAGGGGTGTAACTAATCAGGATCTTGGTTAAAGAAACAGGGGAAACCATTGCGTGAGAACACAAGGTCCCGCCGGTGTGAATGCCCAGCGATGATTAGGCTGCTATGCACGGTGGACAATTGATGGTACATAACGGAGCACCGAGTGAAGCACAATCACATCCTGACACCAATATGCAGGGAGATGATGCATGGGCCATCTCACAAGCACATTGATGTGTACACAAGGGACCTAATTAGGAATTCGAGGAAGAATAACATCAACATTAGTAAGGTGTACAACATTATTGGAGAGTTCTTCGGAGCAGTGGAGAAAGTGCCACTCACGAAACGGTCTCTATGGAATCTCTGTGGGCAAATAAGTAGATTCAAAGCTGACGATGATGTCAAGAAAACCATTTGAGGTTTTCGATGAGCTACTTCCTGTGTCGGGGTTTATTGGGCCCCTTACATTTTGATCATAAAATTTGACTAATAAAATATGAACTATATGTCACAATAATTATACCGTAGAAAAGCTCTTTCGAACAAATATCTAATAGTATAGATTTTATAATATACATCTCATATTTTTAGTCAAATAGATAGTCAAAGTATGACAGAAAATCCGAACGGACCCAATAAGGATCCTGAATTCTTGTTTCGGGCGCAGGCTGATTGTAAGAGTAGAATAAAGAAACTGATGTGGACAATTGGCAGCAGCCAATAAATTGGGCCGTTGGCTTCGTTGGTACGACTCGTCAGCAGATCATATGGCCTCGCACCCAGTCCAGGAAAGTCTGCTGACGCCATGACCGTATAGGACCGATGAGGGCCCCAACATTTATGAAGTAGGGACAGGTCATGCGAGCACTATGCAATAAAAAAATTGCTGTGCGGACAATGCATGCCTGCACGACAGCGTGGCACGATAGGCAATCCAGTCGTCTACTGCACTTTGATGGTATGCATGGATGAACTGATATGCGCTGTCGTGCACAAATCGTCCGCACAGCGTTGTGTGCATAGCAGCGCTCATACAATAATAGTGTTAGAATCCTGAATACCTTAGTTTATACAACCAACTGCTCTGATCCCAAGGAGGACTAGCGGCTCAGGTAACATGATCATCTAGTAGTATGACCTATATGAAATTTTACTAAAAGCTGGGTCTTTATGTTTGACACTTACCATTTATTCTTAACAGGGGCTATGTTGGATCAGGCAAACCGCGCAAAGGGTATGTTCAATTCAAACCTTATCATTTCTATGCTGCAATGACAACGTGATCTTTTGATTTGTGTAGCATGCATTGGTTCTGTTTGTGCTATTTGTTCTGCCATCACCCTCCTTGCTTTCAAACTTGCCCATCTCCCCATTTGTCGTGCTAACCTCTTCTTCAGATATGGTCCCCATGCACCTGATAAAGTTGTCATAATTGTGCTCACATCATGCATCCACTTTATTCTATTTATCTTTTCCATCATCTTGCTCATTTGAAGATTGGGCTGCTAGTGTGGATTGTTTTGGTTAGATTGAAACATTTTGTTTTGTATTTTTTTTCTGAAGGGGAGTTTGTGTGCCATTTGGGCTCATTTATTTTTGGTAATAAACATCAGGTGAGGCTGAAGCGATTCTCTCCAAGTCACAAGCTACCGCCGAAGGGATTAGAATGGTCTCAGAGTCCATGAGAGCTGAAGGCAGTGCTGAGGTATCACGATTTGCCAACTCCCATTTTTAATATCGCATTTAATTGGCATTACAATTGCTTATGGAGAAGTTGTCTATCAAAACAGTAAGGTTTTGCTGCTCATGTTGTGTTCATTCTCTCCTGTCAGGCTGCAAAACTGAGAATTGCTGAACAGTACATCACAGCATTTGCTGCTCTGGCCAAGAACGTGAGATATTTTAAGTTTCATTTCCCTGATTCATGAATCCTTATGGTGTTTGGCAAAGTACTGATGTTTCATTATGAAATGTAGACCACGACAATGCTTCTTCCAAGCGACGCTGGCAACCCATCATCTATGATAGCCCAGTCTCTCCAGATATACAAGCACATAAGCCAGTCCAGCAGCCCGAAAGGAGGGAACCAACAGGCAGAAGAAGTTGAGGAAGCAGGACCCCAAGAAGAGGGCGATACGTTCGGCCTGCCTTCTGTGACCAGCGCGATGCCACCCAGCACGCAAACAGGCCATGGCAGCACGTTCTCCCTGCAGAAGCGTAAAGAATGATCAGCCTGTTCAAGTACCGAAGGGAACCCTTTTTAGATAGGAGGGTGTCACTGAAAACAGCAGCAGCATTTGAGGTTTCGAGCTTAATTCATGTGATGTTGAGTTGGCTTAGGTTGATATGGTAATTGACCTGACATTAGTTATCCAGGCGCCAAATGCAAAGGAGGCTAGGCGACTGGGGAGATTTTGACGGCAGCCTGCAAGACTTGTGTAATGCAAGTATATCGCTCACGATGCCAGCATACTCTTGATGGCAATATTTCACTGCAGCCTTTTATTCGTGTGTTCCGATGTCAGTTTTACATGTTCACAGTTTGCATGTCGTCCTACTCTATTTACTTCTGCAATGGTTTTACTCTGGAATTTCGTTCAGAGTCGGTGGCAAGATTTCTCTACGGATCTGGATTCTACCAATGATTGGCCATTTGGAAAAGTATGATCATGTTTCGTTTGTGATTTTCATGTGCATTCATCTTGCAAGTGAAGCGGTGACCAGGGGGAGGAGAACGTAAAAGACGAAAGCACCGGTCGAAGCCGTGCATGGGCTGTGCTATCGTTACTGTCCTTCACGACTAACACAAAGACACAATTCAGCTCTAGACTTCGCTTGGTGCCTCATGACAATCCAATTCTTGTTTCCCAAGTTACAAAATTGCAGCTGATTAGCGTGATATTTACATAAACACTAAAAAGGGGACATTGTGCGGGTATTTTGTCTTTATCCGAGGTCATAAATATAAATAAACACTAAAAAAAGGGAATTGTGCAAGTTATTTTGTCCTTTTTCTTACGTGGACATCATGCATTTCAATTAGCTAGTAGCTGCACAATCAGCGACTACAGCACCAATTACAACAGGTGGGAAGTCCGACCGGGCCTCTCATACCCGTGCCAAACGCCCAAGCGGGCTGCTCGATCAGTATCCGGACGAAAAATTACCATCCAACCGGGCACTTCAAATCAGGCTCAAATGCCCGGACTGACAAACACTCCTCATATATAGCACATATGTAGGGCGGATATAGGACGCCCGGATGCGCTCACCATGTTGGATTCGGCCCACTGTGGCCCATCCAAGCCCACATAAATTGGGCCTTGTCCGCACTCCTGGCGAAACCCTACCCGCATTCCACTCCACTCCACTCCTCTTCAGTCCACTCCTGTTCGCCAAGCTCTTGTCCGGAGATCTCCTGCCTTCTCCGGCATGACGGCTAGCGGATTCGAGTCGTACACCTACCGATCCGTTGACCCGGAGCTCGTTCCACGCGGCCCCGAGGAGGTGATGACCATCCACCTTGCGCTCTGCCGGTCCTGGGAGGAGTCCGCTCGACGGCGGTGCTCGGACTCCATTCGGCGGAAATCCATTGCGTCCGCCCAAATGGCGCATGGATCTGGGCGTGTCGCCGCCAACTCACTGGAGGCAGTGCGGTCTGTCTGCATTTGAACGCCGTCCTGGATGCGTAACCCCTTCATTGGCGTGCCGGGGCGGGGCTGAATGAATGGCCCTCGTCGGACACAAGTATGGCGCGGTGTGCCCGCCGTGCGAGGCAGCAGGCGCACAAGGCCGCGACAGCCCTCGCGACAGATGTTGGCAAGGCGGAGTCGCGCTCTCCGGTGCCGCGTATGGTGCCCGGTAACCCCTCGCACCACAACATCGTGGTGGACGTGGCCGACTCTGATCAAGACGGATCTATCATCGACCTCACATCCACCGGCGACGTGCAAGGCACGAGCTCCAATGAGGAAGAGTAAGGCATGAGAGACGGTGGCGCCTCGAGTCCCTTGAGCCGATGCGTGTTCCATCTCCTACTCTACCTCGCCGCCAACCAGAACAACACTTCGAGGGGTGCTGCTGGCTGTCGGACATGTAGACGGTGAAGCTGGACGAGCTTCGCTTAGATTAAATTTAACATTGCATGTAATTGTATGGATTTGAGGTTTCGTAGTTGAGGTATCTGGTTGTGGAAAGAATTTTAGTGTGCTATCCAGTCACCATCCACGGGCGCGTTCGGATACATCCACATACCTTTGAGTGGCGGATTTTGATACTTCCGGTTGTTGATGCCCTAAGCTAGATGGCCAGATGTTCGCCCACCACCCCATACCCACGTGAGCCAACTCATGAGCTGGTAAGTTACAGTTACGTGGACATTAGTCGACTCTAGACACGATGAAGCCCACAAGTGCAGCAAAAGCCAAAAACTTAAATCGGAACTCGCAAATTCCACCGCCAAAGGCCCATGCCTGCGGGCACTGCCTGGACAATTGCCATTTTCCTCCCTCCACAACCACCACCCAAAGTGTCCTAACCCTATTTCATACAAACACATGCAAAGTATGTCGGTCATACGATATAGCATAAAATTTAGCATTTCTGACATCGGACATCCACATTGTTCATTTGAAACGGTCGAAACAATTCAAATTTTACCTAAATAAACATAAAAAAACTTGAATATAAACATACATGAGCGGCTGGCGCTCACCATTCCCTCGTCGGTCGCTTCCCCTTGGGGTCTCGGAGGCTGTCCACGGCGTACGCCTCTGCGATGGGCCATGAGTTGTTGTTCGTCATGCCGCTGTCATCGTTTGAGCCGGAGGACGAGGACGAGCTAAGGGGGTGGCACGGTTCTGCTCCGCTGTGACCCGGGTGGCTCTCTCCGCTGCTACCTCCTTATGCCGCACCACCTTCGCCGATGCCTCGAGCGCGCGGCGGAGAGCTGAGGTGTTCTTGCGACGTCGGCGGCGGGCTTCCGTCTCCGCCGAGGTGTAAGACCGCCAGATTGCGAGGCGGAGCGTCGCATTGACATCCTCGGCCGCTGCCGCGCCGGCGGGCTGGGGGGAGGGGGGGGGGGTGCGGGCACCAACACCCAGCGGCTCGTAGCAGGGGCCGATGCTGGCGGTGTCAGGTGCCACTGCTCGCGCTGCCGCCTCGCCATAAATAGCAGAGAGCGGACAAGGCGGCATCGGGCCGCCACGGAGGACGAGTTGCCGACTGATACTTTTCAAACGTATCTATAATTTTTGGTTGTTTTATGTTTTTATATTATCATTTCTATATATTTTTATACCATTTTACATTATTTTTATGAACTAAGGCCCCGTGTTAGTTCCTGTTTTATGCTTGTTTTTGGTTTATCAGGAAATCAATATCTACGGAGGTCAAAATACGTTGCCGATTTAACACGATTGTGAGGCCTTCATGGGCATGAGGCCCTCGGTGGCGCTCTTCCGCCACTTCTTCAGCCAGAGGTTCTCCGCCCAGGATCAACGCTCTGCGTGCGTCTCCTTCGTCGATGTAAAGAGCGGGGGCGGCCACCTGAAGGCCTGGAAGAAGGCGGAGGGCTATCGACAGCGCTAGATCTTCATGGACGCGTGCCAGATCAATCCGCTCCTGACGATCCCCGCGGCCCAGCCTTAGCAGAGCCTCGAGTGGGGCCATAAGAGGCTTACCGACCCACGAGTGGAGCCTGTCATGGAGCGGATTGCTGCGCACGGGGTCGCGAATCTGTCGGGGGCGATGATCGTCAAGGAGTTCCTGGGGCAGCGCATTGCTCCGTTCCAGGCGCACGCGCAACTCACGTGGCAGCTCGATGGTGCGGAGGATCCGATGAGGTTGCACGTCGCCGGCCTAACGGCCGAAGAGCTGAATGGGGCCCCGGGGTCCTTGCTCAGCTTCGTCCCTGAGGACCCTCCTGAGGCCGCATCCCCGCTGTACAGCTATGAGGAGAAGGCAGAGCTGGCCGCGGTGATGCCCGCCTTCGATGAATGGGGGCTTGTGTTGACCGGGCGAGGCGGCCCTCGCAGGAACCCTTCTATCATGGTGCTGTCCTCCAGCGAAGACAACAGTGGCGAGGGCTCGGAGAAGACGGAGGAGAAGGATGGCATCAGTCGAGCGCCACCACACCACCGCCTTCGCGACTTCGAGGAAGACGACGACGACGATGTGGGTGAGCGGCCCCAGGCGGCGTTCCCGCGCTGCCGAAGCGGCAGGGAGAGCGGGGCCAGCACCACGGCCGACCAGGCACCCATGGTGGGGGCAATTCCGGCGAGGCCGTGGTCGCACCCACGTTGGCCGAGTCCCTCCAAGGGCCTCCCAAGACCCCCGCCAAGGATGGACGCTCAACTGGGCCCGCAGGAGGCCAACCCCCCCTCGGATGGTGCCGGGGTGACGCACGAGGGTGGCGGCGGTGAATCGTCCGCCGCTGAGAAGAAGCGGAAGTGGAACGCGCACGACGAGTAAGTTTCTTGGGATCACTCTTGCGCCTAGCGCCCGTGACTTGGCGCGGCTCTAGCTGACCTCATGCCGATGCAGGTGCCCGGGCGACGACCCGGAGGCGAAGAAGAAGAAGACGGCTGGGCTGAAGACACCTCCTGTCCTGAAGAGGCGTCGTCGCCCGACCTGAGCCTCGGGCGGCGCGGGAAGATCTTGCGCCCCATGCACCAGAACGGGGCGCCCGAGCTCAGCAGAAGCGCCCAGCAGCCCTCCGGAGCCACAGGAGGGGAGGGTGCTGACCGTCCCTTCCGCCGCCTACCGGCCCCAGGGGTCGCTTCCAGGGGATGGGAGTGCGCCCCGCACTGAGCCCGCCGCGAGCACGGGCGTGAAGACGGGGGAGGACTCGGCGACTCTTTCGGCCATGGTGGCCCCGGGCGTCGGGGCGCCGGTCCTAGGCTGCACCCGCGCGTTGGTGAGCTATGGCACCTTGCCCCGGCGCGGGGCTCTGGCTGACGCTCAAGCCGCACTTGATTGGCTTGGGGCAGACCTCCGGGACGCCGAGGGGCGCCTCGCCAGGGAGCGCTTGGAGCTCACAGTCGGATGGTACCAGCTTGACGCCGGCTCCCAGGCTTCCCAGAGCCGGACCAAGGCTGCCATTGCGTAGAGTGAACAGGAGGCCGTCGAGGCGAAAGTGGCTCGCGAGGCCGCGTTTGCCGAGGCCGAGGCAGCCACCAAGTGCCGCACGGAGGTGGAGGCCAGCTTGAAGGCGATCCAGGACGAGCGGGCCGCAGATGTGAAGCGGCTCCAGCTGCAGGAGAGCGATCTCAAGGATCGCGAGGCGAGGCTCGCGACCCGCGAATCGGACCCGAGGCAGTGACGACCGAGGAGGCCAAGGAAAGCGAGCGCTTGGAGGCCTTGAAGCGCCAGGTGACTGACGCCCAGGAATCCCACGCGAAGCATGTCTCCGAGGTCAACGCTCAGCTGGACGCCGGGGAGAAGAAGATCCAGGCGGATGCCGTTGGGAGGGCGGCGGTGGATCGCTCTGCGCTCTCATCGCTTGAGCTCAAGGCCCGCAGGGCCCTATGTTCGATCTGCCGAGAGGAGCCTGAGCCCCCTGATACGTCTCCAACGTATCTATAATTTTTGATTGTTCTATGCTATTATATTATCTGTTTTGGATGTTTTATATGTTATTTATATGATTTTTGGGACTACCCTATTAACCTAGAGCCCAGTGCCAGTTTCTATTTTTTTTTCTTGTTTTAGAGTTTCGCAGGAAAGGAATACCAAACGAAATAAAACTTTCACAATGATTTTTCTTGGACCAGAAGACACCCACGAGACTCCACGAGGCGGCCACAAGGGTGGAGGGCGTGCCCAGGGGGTAGGGCGCGTTCCTCGACCTTGTGGGCCCCTCGGTGACCCCCTGACCTAGATCTTCCTCCTATATATATATTCTCATATACCCCCAAAACTTCCGGGAGAGCCATGAAACCACTTTTTCACTGTCGCAACATTCTGTACCCATGAGAACCCATCTTGGGGCCTTTTTCGGCATCCTGCCGGAGGGGGATTCGATCACGGAGGGCTTCTACATCAACACCATTGCCTCTCCGATGAAGCGTGAGTAGTTTACCACAGACCTACGGGTCCATAGCTAGTAGCTAGATGGCTTCTTCTCTCTCTCGCTTTGATTCTCAATACAAAGTTCTTCTCGATGTTCTTGGAGATCTATTCGATGTAATACTCTTTTGCGGTGTGTTTTCCGAGATCCAATGAATTGTGGATATATGATTAGCTTATCTATGAATATTATTTGAATCTTCTCTGAATTCTTTTATGCATGATTTGATATCTTTGCAAGTCTCTTCGAACTATCGATTTGGTTTGGCCAACTAGATTGGTTTTTCTTGCAATGGGAGAAGTGCTTAGCTTTGGGTTCAATCTTGCGGTGCTCGATCCTAGTGACAGAAGGGGAACCGACACATATTGTATTGTTGCCATCGAGGATAAAAAGATGGGGTTTTCATCATATTGTTTGAGTTAATTCCTCTATATCATGTCACCTTGCTTAAGGCGTTACTCCGTTCTTTATGAACTTAATACTCTAGATGCATGCTGGATAGCGGTCGATGTGTGGAGTAATAGTAGTAGATGCAGAATCGTTTCGGTCTACTTGACACAGACGTGATGCCTATATTCATGATCATTGTCTTAGATATCATCATAACTTTGCACTTTTCTATCAATTGCTCGGCAGTAATTTGTTCACCCACCGTAATATTTTCTATCTTGAGAGAAGCCTCTAGGGAAACCTATGACCCCAGGGTCTATTTTCCATCATATAAGTTTTCGATCTACAATTTCAGTTTCCGATTTACTTTCTTTGCAATCTTTTACTTTCCGTTTCATAAACCAAAAATACCAAAAATATTACTTTACCGTTTATCCATCTTTATCAGATCTCACGTTGCAAATAACCGTGAAGGGATTGACCACCGCTTTATCGCGTTGGGTGCAAGGTTGGTGTTTGTTTGTGCAGGTATTCGGTGGCTTGTTGCGTTGTCTCCTACTGGATTGATTCCTTGGTTCTCAAAAGCTGAGGGAAATACTTACTCTACTTTATTGCATCATCCTTTCCTCTTCAAGGGAAAAACCAATGCAAGCTCAAGAGGTAGTAGGAAGGATTTCTGGCGCCGTTGCCGGGGAGATCTATGCCAAGCCAAGACTACCAAGTACCCATCATAAACTCTCATCTCTCGCATTACATTATTTGCCATTCGCCTCTCGTTTTCCTCTGCCCCACTTCTAAAAACGATTTTCGAAAAGATTCGCCTTTTCTTTGCCCCTCTTCCGTTTGTCTTCTTCATTTGCTTTTTGTGTGCCCGTGTGTTTAAATGCCATTATCGTGGCTTCATGGCTAGTCCTCCCATTATCGTGAGTACTCGTGATAATGAAGTCCTCAACTTCAAACAAAGGGAATGATAAAATTTGAAAGATGCTTGGTATAGAATTTGCAATGCTCAAAACAGATCTACTCAAAAACAATCTACTGCTGTGCTTCTTCGTAATTTCTATGTAGGCGTTACTCCTTGGAATAGATATGTTCTAGATACCATTACATGAGGAAATTTCTTGGGGAGCCATACTTTTGATTCTTATAATGCTATGATAGATTTGTTAGGCTCCCCATCTCTTTTGGTTAACGGTACTGCTTTAACTTTGGAGCATGTGATGCAAAGACTTGATATTATTGAGAATAAAATTGCTATCGTTGAGTTGATTGAAAATTTGGATAAAATGATTCATAATCAGATTACACAATATGGATCTAAAGTAGGAGTTACCTTCAAGAACCTTAGGGAAAAGGAACCAATAGTTAATGAAAAGATAGATCAAGATTCTACTAGAATTGGCAAGCTAGAAGATACTATTACCAACTTGGGTTCCGCTTTTTCCTCCGTTAAAACTACTCAAAATCTTCCTCCTACCAAGATTGCCAAGTTTACTTATGTTCCTAAGAATAAGGGTGAATCTTGTAGTAAAGACAATGAAGATCTCAAATCAATTAGTATTCACCCCAATTTTCTCGATATTATTAAGGAAACTATTGTCACGAATGAATCTCTTGATTTCTTGCCTAGGAGTTTGATCATTTATAAAACCAAAGAATCTCCTAAAAGTCATAAGTGTGTGATTAAAGACTTGCATTCCAAAGATGATAATACTTAGATCTATTCGTGTTTTATGCCTAGCTAAGGGCGTTAAACAATAGCGCTTGTTGCGAGGCAACCCAATTTTATTTTTGTTCTTGCTTTTTAGGTCCTGTTTTGCAATAAATATTTCATCTAGCCTCTGTTTAGATGTGGTTTTGTGTTTTAATTAGTGTTTGTGCCAAGTAAGACCTTTGGGATAGCCTACAATGATAGTTAATTTGATCTTGCTGAAAAACATAAAATTTTGCGCTCACGATAAAAATTCTCATTTTTTGCTGGAGAGTGCTTTTTTAGTTGATTCTTTTTGCAGATGATTAATAGACAAATTACCTAGGACTTCCTAATTTCTCAGGATTTTTAGAGTTATAGAAGTATTCGAAATATTCAGATTGCTACAGACTGTTCTGTTTTTGACAGATTCTTTTTTCGCGTGTTGTTTGCTTATTTTGATGCATCTATGGCTAGTATCGAGGGGTATGAACCATGGAAAAGCGGGAATACAGTATATATTACACCAATATAAATAAAGAATGAGTTCACAACAATACCAAAAGTGGTGATTTATTTTCTTATACTAACGGAGCTTACGAGATTTTCTGTTGAAGTTTTCTGTTGTGAACTTTTCAAGTTTTGGGTAAGGATTTGATGGACTATGGAGTAAGGAGTGGCAAGAGCCTAAGCTTGGGGATGCCCAAGGCACCCCAAGGTAATATTCAAGGAGGCCAAAGAGCCTAAGCTTGGGGATGCCCAAGGCACGCCAAGGTAATATTCAAGGAGGTTCAAGGAGGCCAAAGAGCCTAAGCTTGGGGATGCCCCGGGAAGGCATCCCCTCTTTCGTATTCGTTTATCGGTAACTTTACTTGAGGCTATATTTTTATTCACCACATGATATGTGTTTTGCTTGGAGCATCTTGTATGATTTGAGTCTTTGCTTTTTAGTTTGCCACAATCATCCTTGATGTACACACCTTTTGGGAGAGACACACATGAATCGTGATTTATTAGAATGCTCTATGTGCTTCACTTATATCTTTTGAGCTAGGCAATTTTGCTCTAGTGCTTCACTTATATCTTTTTAGAGCACGGCGGTGGTTTTATTTTATAGAAATTGATGAACTCTCATACTTCACTTATATTATTTTGAGAGTCTTTTGAACAACATGGTAATTTTCTTTGGTTATAAAGTAGTCCTAATATGATAGGCATCCAAGAGGGATATAATAAAAACTTTCATATGAAGTGCATTGAATACTATGAGAAGTTTGATTCCTTATGATTGTTTTGAGATATGAAGATGGTGATATTAGAGTCATGCTAGTAAGTAGTTGTGAATTTGAGAAATACTTGTGTTAAAGTTTGTGAGTCCCGTAGCATGCACTTATGGTGAATCGTTATGTGATGAAGTCGGAGCATGATTTATTTATTGATTGTATTCCTTATGAGTGGCGGTCGGGGACGAGCGATGGTCTTTTCCTACCAATCTACCCCATAGGAGCATGCACGTAGTACTTTGTTTCAATGACTAATAGATTTTTGCAATAAGTATGTGAGTTCTTTATGACTACTGTTGAGTCCATGGATTATACACACTCTCACCTTTCCGCCATTGCTAGCCTCTCTAGTACCGCGCAAATTTCGCCGGTACCATAAACCCACCACATATCATTCCTCAAAACAGCCACCATACCTACCTATTATGGCATTTCCATAGCCATTCCGAGATATATTGCCATGCAACTTTCCACCGTTCCGTTTATTATGACACGCTTCATCATTGTCATATTGCTTTGCATGATCATGTAATTGACATCGTATTTGTGGCAAGGCCACCGTTTATAATTTTTTATACATGCCGCTCTTGATTCATTGCACATCCTGGTACACCGCCGGAGGCATTCACATAGAGTCATATTTTGTTCTAAGTATCGAGTTGTAATTTTTGAGTTGTAAGTAAATAAAAGTGTGATGATTTTCATTATTAGAGCATTGTCCCAAGTGAGGAAAGGATGATGGAGACTATGATTCCCCCACAAGTTGGGATGAGACCCCGGACGAAAAATATAAAAATATAAAAGAGGCAAAAAAAATGAGAGAAGGCCCAATAAAAAAATGAGAGAAAAGGAGAGAAGGGACAATGTTACTATCCTTTTGCCACACTTGTGCTTCAAAGTAGAACCATGATCTTCATGATAGAGAGTCTCCTATGTTATCACTTCCATATACTAGTGGGAATTTTTCATTATAGAACTTGGCTTGTATATTCCAATGATGGGCTTCCTCAAAATGCCCTAGGTCTTTGTGAGCAAGCGAGTTGGATGCACACCCACTTAGTTTCTTTTTGAGCTTTCATAAACTTATAGCTCTAGTGCACCCGTTGCATGGAAATCCCTACTCACTCACATTGATATCTATTAATGGGCATCTCCATAGCCCGTTGAAACACCTAGTTGATGTGAGACCATCTCCTTCTTTTTGTCTTCTCCACAACCACCGTCTATTCCACCTATAGTGCTATGTCCATGGCTCACACTCATGTATTGCGTGAAAGTTGAAAAGGTTTGAGAACATCAAAAGTATGAAACAATTGCTTGGCTTGTCATCGGGGTTGTGCATGATTTGAATATTTTGTGTGATGAAGATGGAGCATAGCCAGACTATATGATTTTGTAGGGATAAGCTTTCTTTGGCCATGTTATTTTGAGAAGACATAATTATTTTGTTAGTATGCTTGAAGTATTATTGTTTTATGTCAATATTAAACTTTTCTTTTGAATCCTACAGATCTGAACATTCATGCCACAATAAAAGAGAAGTACATGAATAAATATGTTAGGTAGCATTCCACATAAAAAATTATGTTTTTATCATTTACCTACTCGAGGACGAGCAGGAATTAAGCTTGGGGATGCTTGATACGTCTCCAACGTATCTATAATTTTTGATTGTTCCATGCTATTATATTATCTGTTTTGGATGTTTTATATGATTTTTGGGACTACCTATTTAACCTAGAGCCCAGTGTCAGTTTCTGTTTTTTTCTTGTTTTAGAGTTTCGCAGAAAAGGAATTCCAAATGGAGTCCAAAAGGAATAAAACTTTCGCGATGATTTTTCTTGGACCTGAAGACACCCACGAGACTTGGAGTGCAAGTCAGAAGAGCCACGAGGTGGCCACAAGGGTGGAGGGCGCGCCCCCGACTTTGTGGGCCCCTCGGTGACCCCCTGACCTAGATCTTCCTCCTATATATTCTCATATACCCCAAGAACTTCCGGGAGAGCCACGAAACCACTTTTCCACCACCGCAACCTTCTATACCCGTGAGATCCCATCTTGGGGCCTTTTCTGCTGTCCTGTCGGAGAGGGATTCGATCACGAAGGGCTTCTACATCAACACCATTGCTTCTCCGATGAAGCGTGAGTAGTTTACCACAGACCTACGGGTCCATAGCTAGTAGCTAGATGGCTTCTTCTCTCTCTTTGATTCTCAATACAAAGTTCTCCTCGATGTGCTTGGAGATCTATTCGATGTAATACTCTTTTGCGGCGTGTTTACCGAGATCCGATGAATTGTGGATTTATGATTAGCTTATCTATGAATAGTATTTGAATCTTCTCTGAATTCTTTTATGCATGATTTGGTATCTTTGCAAGTCTCTTCGAAATATCGATTTGGTTTGGCCAACTAGATTGGTTTTTCTTGCAATAGGAGAAGTGCTTAGCTTTCGGTTCAATCTTGCGGTGCTCGATCCTAGTGACAGAATGGGAACCGACACGTGTTGTATTGTTGCAATCGAGGATAAAAAGATGGGGTTTTCATCATATTGTTTGAGTTAATTCCTCTATATTATGTCATCTTGCTTAAGGCGTTACTCCGTTCTTTATGAACTTAATACTCCAGATGCATGCTAGATAGCGGTCGATGTGTGGAGTAATAGTAGTAGATGCAGAATCATTTCGGTCTACTTGAAACAGACGTGATGCCTATATTCATGATCATTGCCTTAGATATCGTCATAACTTTGCGCTTTTCTATCAATTGCTCGGCAATAATTTTTTCACCCACCGTAATATTTTCTATCTTGAGAGAAGCCTCTAGTTAAACCTATGGCCCCCGGGTCTATTTTCCATCATATAAGTTTCCGATCTACAATTTCAGCTTCCGATTTACTTTCTTTGCAATCTTTTACTTTCCGTTCCATAAACCAAAAATACCAAAAATATTACTTTACCGTTTATCCATCTCTATCAGATCTCACATTGCAAATAACCATGAAGGGATTGACAACCCCTTTATCGAGTTCGGTGCGAGGTTGGTGTTTGTTTGTGCAGGTATTCGGTGGCTTGCTGTGTTGTCTCCTACTGGATTGATACCTTGGTTCTCAAAAGCTGGGGGAAATACTTACTCTACTTTGCTGCATCACCCTTTCCTCTTCAAAGGAAAAACCAACGCAAGCTCAAGAGGCAGCACCCCCTTTAGCTTGTGATGCCGATTACGCCCAGCTCTCCACCAAGCTCGTGGAGCGACTCGAGGATGGGGCCCGAAAGGAGGACGACATCCTGGAAGAAGAATGTTGCGATTTCTTCTTCGTGGCAGCGACCCGCATTCTCAGCCACCTCCTTCACCGCGACCCCTCCTTCGACTTCAGCAAGGTGTTAGGCCCCGTCCCTGCAGAGTCTCGCGACAACCTTGCGGCAGCCGTGGAAGAGAACGCCAACGCGTGCTAGGCAGGTTTTATTGCAGTGGTGGCGGGGAGCCTGACGAGGCCGTAGCAACCGTCATCAACGCCGGCAGTGATGCTCCTCTTGAAGTTTTCTTTAATTGTCCTGTAATAGATTGAAGCTGCCTCGTGGAGGCATGATGCCATGGTTTTATTTGTTTGAACATTTAATGTTTGTAATGAATGCTGGCGACCCGTGGGGTTTCCCTTCCGTACTAGTTTTTCCTCTTGTGTGCCTTGGTGCTCTATGTCGGCAGGGCCCAACCCCGTGCAGGCCTCAGCCATCGCTGGGATGTCAGGTTGTGATGCCTAGACATGGCCAGAAGGTGAGGGGTTTCGGGAGTTAGTGAAGGCTCCTGAGGCGCGATGCTCAGGAGTCCCCCTTGACGCGCAAGCAGGCCGTGCGAGGGAAAACATTAGTGTTGGTGAGGATGCCCCCCTAGGTGCCCAAACTTAGTTTTCTGCGGCGCCGGCGGTCCGTTGCTTGTGGGGTGCACCTTGCGAAAGCCCCCAACGATCCATTCCTAAGGGGGAACCTGCGCAAAAAAGTTTCATTGAACGACGTGCACTCACGAGCTTGCGCATGGGCGTTACGCGAGATCAGACAACAATGACCTTGGTGGGGTGACATGCACGAGAGCAGGCCCGCGGGCCAGAGCCCGGTACCTTGGGATTTTCAGTGCTGCTGGGACTGACTCGAGCACAAGCACTGTGTCCAGCCCCTGCTCGCATTAGGCACATGAGGGAGTTGTGAGCGCATGCCGAAAAGAAGGTAAGCGTCTGCCGCACGTGGCGCGGGTTATACTGAGGTTGGAGTGGCCCGTGGGGCGCTCTCAGTTGAATATACACCAACACAGAGCATGGGGCTTCCACTTAGATGTGGGCATGATCATAGATTGATCGTTCCGCCAGCGCGGGGCATGGGGCTTCCACTTGGGCGTGGGCAGGAGCTCTATTCGAGAGTCTCCAGGGTGTGTACAAACCTATTTCATTCGTACGCGTGACAGGCACGACAGAACTTGCGGATGTGTTGGATGCTCATGAGCCAGCGCGGGGCTCAGGAGATCCTTCCTCAGTCCTCAGGCGGGTTGCGCCTAGTTCTCGCTGCAGTTCATGCTTGTGCAACCTGTGACATGGGGGTGACCCGCGTCGGACGGCTATCCGGAGGCCATGGCATGAAGAGTTCAGGCACCAAGGATCCAAATGAGGTACGTGTACGGGACCGGCCCGTTAGACAGAGCTCGGCCACTTGGGTTTAGCGACGCTGCAGGGACGGACCCGAGCATAGACGCCGCACCAAGTTTCTCCATGGGATGATCAAGGGAAGAGTCGCCGGGCGCGCGGCGCCCGAGGTGGAAAAGAACCAAGCTAAAAATTATGGAAACCAGGTCACGCCCTTAAACACCTACTGGCGACGGCTCCATGAGAGGGCAAGACACCAACGGTCTCTGTGAGGTGACGTGCACGGGAGCGGGCCCACGAGCCATAGCTCGATCAGTTGTGTTTATCAGCGCTGCAGAGATGGACCCGAGCACAGACGCTGTGCCAGCCCCCAGTCATGGAGCGGTCAAGAGAAGGACTACGAGGGCATGATGATCTCAATGGCGGCTAAGCACCAATCACAGGGTTAAGCAAGAGGGATAAACTCATGAAAGCACAACTAGGTTCACTACAGAGCCAAAAGTACGGAGGCCGGAGGGACTGACCCTGATCAGCTAGAGGATGATGCAGCCCGTGGGGCGCCCTCAATTGAACAAACCAAAAAGTCACCTGGTACTGATGCTGCTGGAGCATCGGGGTAGCTGGCGAAGCGTCTCACGGGGGTCCGCCTCTTAGAGGCCGGGCGACTCTTGAGGCCTTGGAAGATCGTGAGGGGCTGAAGCCTCACGAGACGCCAACGTGAGCCGCGCGAAGCGCGGGTAGGTGGCACCCACGTTCAGCAGGCCGAAGGGTATGCAGACATAGTTGGTGAAGATGCCCCTGCTTCGGCCGACACGCGACGGCTAGAAGATGTCCTGGGATCCGGCCCTATTGAGGCACATGATGTTGACGCACATGCGCTGCTCGCTGCCCGCGTCGGGAGCGGCAGCTGAGCCAACGGGGCGCGTGGGGCGACGCTCACCGTGCATGGCCCGCGCTTCCTGAAGCTTGTGGATCTGTTGGGTGATGAACTCTTATGCTCCTAGCGCCTTGCGCCGTGCTCCTTTCTTGTGGGGGCTCGCGTCGAAGCATGCCCCCAAGTACTGCCCGAGCACCTCCCTCATCACACTGGTCAGGTCAGATGCTCTCTAGGTGGAAGCCCCCGAGCCTGCCATGAGGGAGACATCGGGCACGCCTTCCTATGCGGGAGGAAGGCAAGCCCCTGCGGCGAGCGTGGCGCCCGATGTGTTGCCAGCCAGCGCTTTCTTCGTCTTAGGGCGACCCTTGGGGAGGAGCTACTTCTTCTTTGCGGGGCGGCCTTAGGAGGCGCTGCATCGCCTTCGCCGTCGGAGTTTTCAGCTGCAGCGGCCCGGTATGGAGCAAACTGCATCTTTCTCGTCGCAGCCGACGGTGATGACGCCGCTACATCCTGGCATCTTGAGGACATTGTAGCCATGTTGGGTCACCGCCATAAACTTGGCGAGGGTAGGGTACCCCAGGATGGCATTGTATGGGGCCAATGTGGCCACGTCAAAGTCAATGAGCTCAGTGTGGTAGTTGTCATGGGTGCCGAAGGTTACTGGGACGCGCACCTGCCGAGGGGAACGACCGAGCCATCGGTCACCCCCGAGAAGGCCTTGTGGGCATCAGCTGATCGTAGGGCACTTGGAGCGTCTCGAAGGTCATGATGGAGATCACATTGAGGCCAGCGCTTCCGTCGGTGAGAGTCTTGGTGACGACGATGTTGCTGATGGTGGGATTGCACAGCATGGGGAGCACGCCAAATCTGGCCGAGCACCTGAGGTGGTCCTTGGAGTCGAAGGTGATGGCGTACCGCGACCACTTGAGGGGCCGCACAGCCTCAACCCTCGGGAGGGCATCATTCACCTCGCGAGAGAACTACTTGAAGAGGCGGTTAGACACTGGAGCCTGAGCTCCGCCGAGGATGCAGGCTATCGTGCGAGGCTACTGGTAGCCCCCGGCCCCCTCATCTTGCTGGTTGTTATCGCTCCTCCTAGCTGGAGGCTGCAGCGGCGGAAGGTCCACGTTGTTAGGTGCGTGCCTCAGGAGGCTCATCATGCCAGGCGCCGTCGCGAGACTGATCGCGCCAGCCACCCTCGCGAGGCTGGTCATGCCAGCGTGGCGGGGGTTGCGGTTGTCCCACCGGCCTCCACCATGGCCACCTCTGCGGCCAAAGCCACGGTCCCTACGGTCGGGGCGGCGGCCCAAGCACTCATTGCAGAGCGCCTTGAGCTCGTGTCAGTCGTCGGTGTTGTGGGAGCGCACGTTGTGGTAGACGCAAAACAAGCGGCCATCCTTGACGGGATCGTCGCGGTCGCGGCCGTGCTTCTTCTCAGGCTCAGCCGCCAACACAGTGGGGCCCTTACGCTTCACTTCCTTGGCTTTGGCCTTCTTGTCGTTGGGCTCGGTGTCGGGGTTGTTGAGGACGAAGAGGCGGCCCTCTTCCGCCTTGGCGCACTTATCAGCCATGTTTGACAGCTCTAGCGCCATACTCAGATCGTCGTTGATGGCGAGCTTCTCGCTCATCCTGGCATCCGTGACGCCATTGGTGAACGCCGAGATGGTGGATTCGTCCGAGGCCTTCGGGATCTTGTGGTGCACTTGGGTGAAGTGCTGAATGTACTTGCGGAGGGTCTCGCCAGGGCACTGCTTCACACACTGCATGTCGTTGATGGTGAGGACGCAATCATGAGTGCCTTGGAAGTTGGTGATGAACTGCTTGCGGAGCTCAACCCACGAAGAGATTGACTCCTCGGGCAGATTCATTAGCCAAGAGCATGCGCCATCCTTGAGGGCCATGGAAAACCAGTTCGCCATGACCTTGTCGTCGCCGTTCGCCGCCTTGATGCTCAGCGCGTAGAGCTGGAGGAACTCCGTGGGGTCGTGGATGTCGTTGTAGCGCAGGGGCAGCTCTGGCTTGAACTTGACTGGCCAAACCACCCGACGCAGCTCGCGAGTGAACGCCCGAGAGCCAGCGGTGCCCGTGGGCGCGCCTCGTGCATGGGCAGCGTGGTCTTGGTGCCCTGCCGCTGCGACTTCTTGGATGACCCGGTCCTGGAGCTGGCGCTGCGGCTCGGGGGGAGCACACGCGTCAAGCGGCGCATGGTGCACAATTTGGCATCTAGCTTCATCTTGGGCCAGCACAGGCGCTCCACGCGGCGGGTCGCCCGACCGCGCGTCGTGCTGAGGCTCGGCATGGTCACCGCGCAGGGGAGGAGGTGGAGGCGTGTCGTGCGCCACGTCACCAGCATAGACGGCGGTGGACGGAGCAAGTGGGAGGGCGCCGGGGCCACGCCCGCGGCTTTGACGAGCTCGGCGATGCTGCCAAGCCGGGTGTCGTAGCCTTCATTGGCAGGGCGGTAGCACAGTAGCTCGCGCGCCATGAGCAATGTGGCCTGCATGTTCACTGGCCCACGACGAGCGTGCGAGGATGAGGCCATAGCGGTGGCGACCGAAGGCATAGTAGTGCGGTTGTCGTGCTGCACGGAGGGGGGCAGGGAGGAGTCCTGCTGCTCGTGAGTAGCAGGGTCAGTGACGGCGTTGGCCATGACCAAGGTGGAGTGGCAGCGGTCGCCATGGCCTGCGGGCTCTGTCTAGGCAACGCGAGCCGCTCGGCACTCGGCACGAACACGGCGAGCATCAGCCATGGAGCTGGTGGAGCGGGAGCTAGAGCGAAGCGAAAGAACTACGTCACACCCCCTACCTGGCGCGCAAAATTTAGGAATCGGGGCTCCGGGGAACCAAAAAGGTTCAAACTCTCGGGTGTGCTTGATGAACTCCGCTAAGCCCTACCTCCCTGCTCACAGCCCCACGGTGATGCTCCAGCATGCTGGAGTTAGAAGGAAGATGAACAACAAACACGACAGTTTACCCAGGTTCGGGCCACCTTGCGGTGTAAGACCCTACTCCTGCTTTGTGGATGGATTGCCTCACGAGGGAGGATGAGTGTGAGGATACAAGGGAAAGTGTGAGGCCTCCGGAGGATTCGTTCTCTCTCCATGGTGGTGCTCTCCTATACTTATACTGGCCCCGATCCTCTTCCCCAGAAAACACTAGGCGGGCAGGATTGCCACAACGGCCAATTTGAAGGGGAACATGAGTACAGCTTATCCTGACTAAAGGTGGTCTTCGCCTGCTAAAGTTTCCTGCCATGACGCGCCGGTGGGCTCGGTGATGACCTTCGCCTTGGCGAGCCTGCCGTCCTGGTCTTCTTGCACCAAAGTGGCAACCTTTGGGGATTGCCTCGGGAACCGGTGCGTTGTCCATTCTCCCTTAGCACAAAACAGGAAAACCTCCTCATCCGTGACTGCCGGCGCCCATCTGGCTGCGCCCGTCGCCACATGCGTCACCCACATGAAGACGCAGGGCCGCGTGACTTCGCCATATGATCCTTGGTCCATACGCCTCAACGGGGGGCCTCGGGAGGCAGCCTCGGGAAGCCGCCTCGCGAGGCTCTCGCCGTCGTGCACCTCGCGAGGGGACGCCTCGCGAGGGCCTAGCTCATGAAGTCCAAAGGTGGGCTTGCTTTGGGCCCCTTGATAATGCCGCGTGTTGGGCCGCAGGCAGATGGGCCTGGGTACCCCCAGTCCCACGGGCCCGACAGCTAGGTAGCCATAATCCCATCAAACAAAACTACTCCTACTTTAATTAATGTACATGGCCCAGGTAACACTCTCAAATTGTTTGTCGTCGCCCGTGCCGCAGCTGGTCTATATATTGCTTCCCTTCCCTCTCATAGAAATAAGCAATATAAAGTATTTTATTTTAATGTGTATCCTCTGTTTACATCACCTTATTATACTGCATGGACCATAACCATGCAAGTCACAATGTATCCAGGTTTGAGATGCCAGGTGTACCAGATGGACGGCGACATGTTTGACCCCTGTGATGCTACCTGGGTGCGGATGAACACACTTGGAGAGTACTCGGCTTTCATTGGGGACAACTACTCCATAGTGAAAACAATTCCGCCTTTCATGCACGACGCCGACGGCCTGCTGTTCATGAAGAACGAGTGCGTTTTCATTGCTCACCGATAGATTCATATCTTGAATGCCCCTATCCCTGATCTATGCCGCTTCAGTTTGGATGAGTCTCCATCGTGGGGAGCCACACTAAGAAGCTGCAATGATATGGACTCCTGTTGCCCACCATTATGGATCGTGCCATCTATGAAGAACACGTGGGACTGGAACTACGAGACGGACATGTACCCAGGGATGTACGAACCTGAGTAATGTAGCGCAGTAAGTGAAGTAGCCAGGCACAAATAGTATGAACCTGCGTGGCATATAAGCATTTGTCTTACTATCACTAAATGTTGTACGTGCAATGCACTGTGATATTAGATGTACGTGCCTAAGTACTCTACTATATTAATTGCAGGCGCATATTAGGTTGGATATTTGTTTACGTGTATGGTCCGAGACCTTCCAACTAGACGCGTCTGTCTCTCCGGGTTGCACTTTATATCATTATATACTAGTACTACGCGTGGTCTATGACCTAGAAGTGCAAGAAGTGGAGACGCTCTACCATGATGTTCATGTCCCACTCCTTTCACTGACGTGTGGGACATCCAGCACGTGCCGTGTTTCGCACTCCTCCGTCGTATGAGTTGAAACACTAGCTTTCATCTAAATTAAAAATAAATATAAATCATAAGTGACACTATACCACACGGTTTCCTTGCTCCTTCTCAATATCGGAAAGAATAATTTCATTCGCTGACATGTGGGACGTCGACCATCCTGGTCCACTTGCCATGCACCAAAATTAGAGTGCATCACGCAAAATTCCAGGGCAGAGTCACCCCGGTCGTCGCGCCACAGTAATAATGACTAATGAGCCGTCGAATCACAGGACCAACCTTTCCCACTGTAAGTTGCTCGGAAGAAGGAACCATCATGACTTCGTTGAATTCCGCTTCTTGAAGAAAACTACTATACCATCAATACTGCTAGCTACAATACTATAGACCAGCGGAGTATGAATTGGAGCAAGTACTCTATAATAAGGTACATCCAGCGGGCTATAAGGATTGAACAATTATATTTGTGCTGAGTTTGATGAGAGAGAAGGGAAGCAGGCTGCAACACAAACTCCAAGAAACACTGTGAGAGTGTATGGTGGGCCATGCATTTGTGAGAGTGTAGGTTGACTATATACGTGTTGGCAATTAGGTTGACTATAGGTGAAATGGCAACTCTATATGGCCCGTTCTTGGCTATACTTAATGATGCTACAACATGGCTACAACATGCAGGCTGTAGTTTGACAGCCTACTACTCCGCCTCGCATGGTTTGGCCACGCAAGATTTGCATGCATGCATGTCACGCACGTAGTTGTCGATGTTGTGCTAAAAAATGGGCGATGAGGTTTGCTCGACCGCGTTGTTCCCTATGCCCGGAAAACAAACTAATCCCAGTCGCTGTGAATGTCATGCATGCTTAAATTCTGGGCTAGTGGATGGACGCGAACGTGCCATAATGAACCGCCCGCCGGCAAACCGGTTTAGTACACATACGAAGGGACGAGGCAGTTCGTCGCCATTACCATGGATTCACAAGGCGGTTGTGCTTCTTGTCCTCATCCACGTTGGGAGACCTTGGATGATGATCCTTTGGGAGAAATCGTAAGTCGCTTCGACTTCCTCACATGCGCAAGACTCAGCTGTACTTGCACTAAATATTTTAAAACTGTGCGTAAATATGCGTGGGAGAAAGTTAGGCATGCGTCATCGAGGACGAGGATGTTTCCTGGGGGGGTCTCTCCAGCGCGGCATGGCCGTAGTTGCAAGTTGACACCCTTAAGATGCCGATGTTGAGGGGCACTCAGGTGGCTGCGGGTGCGCCGCTATGACCCGGTTGGATCAATTTTTTTACCGGGCGGACGTTGCCGAGTAGATTTAGGACCGGGTCTGGCTCTAAAACTTCAGTGGACACCTATTAAGCAATTCTCAAAGGCCTAAAAGTATTCCGCTTATCGACACTGTACGTTAATAATAGATACCAACTTAAATTCCTATATACTGGTAATTTGCTCTAAAAACTATAGTAGTACTAACTAGTACTGGTAGATGCTCATAATTAATTAAACAAATGTACGGGCGACACAGACACACACACACACACACACTAACTACTAGTACTACTACTTCTCACATGCTGGCCAGACGTAATCGTTCTCTTTGTCATTCTTGTCGGCGGCACCCTATTGTGGTTGGATATCTGCCCAGCTCTCCTCAGCACCACGGTAACTACCGCTACGATCCTGGCAGGTGGAGGCATCAGGGCATGCTGGCCAGACACCATTGTTCTCCTTCTAGGCCTTGTCGGTGACACCCCATCGTGCTTGGATCTCCTCCGAGCTCTCCTCAGCAGCGCGTGCGTCCTCTTCTTTCTTGTAGCGGCGGGACTCTTTTTTTGAGTGCTTTCTGCCTTTTCCGCTCCCTTTGTGTGACTTTGGCCGCCTCTTGCTCTACCGCCCATTCGGCCTTGGCAGCTTCAAAGTACGCCCAAGTAGGTGTGTGGCCGCGAGCGACGATGAACTCGGCACGGCAGGATGCCATCGCTTCCTTACCATTTTGTGTGCAGTTGTGGGCGGCGAGGAACTCGGCGCGGTGGGATGCCATTGCTTCCTTATCAGTTAGTGTGCAGCGTGGTGGCATGAACGATGCTTGGAGAGAGCTCTGGGCGGAGTGGCCGAACAACCATATAGTGCATTGGTTTGTCAAGAGCTCAAGGACAGATGATGAAGGAAATTTGGATTCTCCTTCAATCCTGGTCATTTATTATCGCAGACAGTTAATTTCCATAGCCTCTGGAAACTGTGTGTGCTGACCCTATTGTGGGTTGCTTTCTGATTGGCCGCCACCCCAACCAAGCAGATCACGCGCGTGCACCATGGTCGAACGCCATTCCACGTCCTTATCATCACACCCGTGTATTTGTAGGAGCACGGTTAATAAAATAGCAAGCTGCTGGCTATAACTAGTTGCCATGTCATCTATAGCCAATGTAATAGCCAAGACGTATAATAGTTGGCTTTAAGAAAGTACTAGTACTTTGTCAACACATGGTCCGCCTTTCACTCTCACAAACCTTCTTGGAGCTTGTGCTACAGCCGGCTTTGTATATGGTAAATGAACCCCGAAAAGTGCCAAATTTGAACATGGTGCTTCCTAGGGTGTATGTTGATCGTAGAAAAAAGTCAAGTGCCACATTAATTCCGTACTTCTGCAAACTACAAGAACAATATACCACCACGCCGGCGTCTGACCGCCCTGGCCCACCGAAACCCCTTCCCTCGCTCGCACGCGGTTCCAGCTTGAAACGGTCAGCGCTGCTCCAGAACGTCAATGTCGCATTCACACCCGACGCAATCCTGACATTGCAGCAACGCGATGGTCGAGAGAGCACCATCCATGTGGCATCCCGATGCAAGCGACTGCTCCGCGTTAATGACACCACGACTGTTGGAGATATAACTATTAAGCATAAACCGCCCAGGAGGGGCCGGGTTATACGCATAGTAAGTTATTCATATTGAAGTCCACGAAGACAAGGTGTATGGCGCTTTACGGAGGAGATCTAACAAGAAGGCCCAAGGCCCAAAGGCGGGTTAGGGCCTGTAGATGTAAACCGCCATATGATGTATGACTTGTGTTGTAAGATAGGAAAGGGTAGAAACCAAGCCGGACACGTTTATGAGCCGGCCGGGATTCTGTAAACTGCCGGGCGTCAACCTGTGTATATAAAGGGACGACCGGCGGCGGTTTAGGGATAAGAAACAACAGATCGAGAGCCAGGCAAAGCGTATTTGCTCCCTGGTCATCGAAACCCTTGCAATTCCACCTCAACTGGATTAGGCTTTTACCTTCACTGCAAGGGGCCGAACCAGTATAAACTCCTTGCATCCTTTGTCCCGCTTTAATCCCTTTAAGCTAACTACATTGCAATGGCTCCACGACTAAGTCCTCACACTAGGACATCTGCCGTGACAAAACCACGACAGTTGGCGCCCACCGTGGGGCTATCGCACGATGGTTTCTAGTTCTTAGAGGGCAGCTTTGAAGGGCTCAAGGGATACGCTGTGGGCCGGATGACCAAGAGTCGTCGCGGCAAGCTCTACATCGACGATGCAGGCTGGGGTCCCGAGGCCGGCTCAATTGAGTACGGGTACCGGGTCCCCTTCGGCGGTATTCACGTCTTCATTGGCAAGATCGGTGAACCGGGCCCTGAGCCAGACATCTGCACCGACATCGTCGAAACGGCTCAGCGTGCGAGATCCGCCCGGGTTCAGCCTGCCACGAAGCGTGCCTTCGTGGGAGTCATCCACGGAGATGAGGATAGATCAGCATCTGGTGATGAAACTGTCGTTTATTCTGATGACGAGTCATCTACCGGAGAGACCGAGTCATTGTACCAACTGCGAGATGGCCGGCTTGGGGGCTGTTCCGATGGCGACAGTATTCCGGACCCCTTTGATCCGCCGAGCTGGGTTGCGATCTGCATGGCCGGTACACAGCCTGCGCAGCAATCTTCGACTGCAGCGGTGATGATCTCCGGGTCAGCAGCATGATAGCAGCCGGGGCAGGAGGCCCTGCGCGACCGCTGGCTCAGGTCTTGTCCGACTTATTCGACACTTTGGCAACGCTGCTGGTGGCAGAAGTTAACCCGGCGAATCAGGATGAGCATAACGCGGAAGTTGCGAAAGTGAAGGATCAGATAGCTCAAGCCAAGGTAGACCTGGCAGCTGAGGACACCAGGATGGCTGCAGAGCGGGCCGAGTTGGATGCACAGGCTTACCGGCTTATGTTGGATCAGAACGCGTCAAATGATGTCATGAGGAGAAGGTATCGATCTCACCTGCCTCCGTTTTATGAGGCAAGGAATCTCTTTAACACGCCAGGAGCAGGAACTAGTAACCAGCCAGTAGTAAACTGGATGGAAGCGCCTGGAGCGGGGGCGCCGGTTCAGCCGCGCACGATGGATCGGCCTCGTCAGAACAATGTCCCGTCACCGCGCATATCAACGCCTCCGGGTCATTACTCTAACCCTTTGGATAACATAGTCGCCTCCGCTTCATGATTGGCGGCTCTCCCAGTCGAAGGCGAGTCTCCAGTAGCAGTTGAGACGCGGCGGGCTAGAGAGGTCCTTCAGACAGCCTTGACTCAGCAGTAGGCTTATTCGTACAGCCGTGAGAGGATTCATTCCACCCCCGCCCAAGTCGGAGTTACAGCAGGCATATTGATGAACCAGCTGTGTCAAGCAGTGCGCGAAACCGTAACCCGCCTCGAGGGCATAACCCGGCGGGCGGTGGTGCTAACGCTCAAGACATGGTGGATCACGGTAGGGCACGTCGAGAAGCCGAGTTAGCGGCGCAGTACGCGGCCCGTCAGCTTACTCCGGTTCGTCCAACAACTTCGGTGGAACCAGGTGTTGCTTTCAGTTCTTTGGGGGTGCCGTATCTCACCCCGGCTCTATGTAATGTGCGGCTGCCCAAGGATTTCAAAGGTCCTCGTAAAGTGCCCAGTTACACTCCCGACTTACCCCCCGAATCATGGGTTGAGAGCTATGAGATGGCGATGGAGATGCTGGATGTGGATGATGCGGCATGCGCTAAATACTTCACCATGATGTTGGAAGGAACAACTCGTACTTGGCTGAAAAGTTTGCGAGCTAACTCCATTGGATCATGGGCCGAGTTAAAGGCCCGGTTTATCCAGAATTTCAAGGATACGTGCAAGCAGCCCATGTCAATAGTGGATTTAGCCGCCTGTGTCCAAGAAGAAGGTGAATCAACAACTCATTGGGTGCACTGGGTTTCAGCAATCTTGCATTCATCGGACCGCATCAATGCCGATACGGCAGTCTTAACGTTGGAAGGCAATTGCCGGTTCACGCCTCTGAAGCTGAAGTTGGGACGGCTCAAGCGTCACTGCAATGACATGGGGACGCTTATGGTAGCTCTGGTTAAGTATGCCGACTCTGATAGTACCAAGGACCCCGAGTCTGACGATGAAAAGCCGGGAAAGGGAAAGAAGAGCGGCAGCACCAAAGGGCAACAACATAACCCGGCGGGCCATGGAAACAACGGTAAGCGCAAGGCAGATAACAGTTTGGATTTTGTGGCTAACACCAACACGCAGAATAATGGTCAGCGTCGTAAGGGTAAACCGCTCCCGCGGAGTGGAGGATCAGGTATCAATCTTGAGCACCTGTTAAACCAGCCTTGCCCAAGACACGGGACGCGAGAAAGGCCAGCTACGCACCTCTGGAAGGATTGCTTTATTATGAGGGAGTTCAAAAACTCAAATCTTTTCCAAGATGGTCATGGACCGGGCGGCGGTTCAGGACCCGGTTCTCATGGGCCAGGTTATGGTGGAGGCAGTTCTGGCTCAGGACTTCAAGGCAATCAAGGTAATCATGGCAACCAAGGTGGTTATAATCAGCAGCATCATCAAGGGAGTCAACAACAGCAACAGTCGGGTTATCAGAGCAACCCGAAGCAGTTGAATAGTGGGCACTATCATGTCTTCACCACTATCCTATGCAAGCGCGACCAGAAGCTTCATAAGAGAGCAGTGAACTTCGTTGAACCGGCAATTCCCCGTTATTTGCGCTGGTCTGAGCAGCCCATCGTATGGAGTCGGGAAGATCACCCGCGCCAGGTTGACAATCCGGGTCACCTGGCACTGGTGGTGGCACCTCAGGTTGGAGGGTATAAGCTTACGAAGGTACTCATGGACGGGGGGAGCAACATCAACATTCTCTATTATGAAACCTTCCGTCGCATGGGGTTGACAGATAAAAATCTTAAACCATCGAACACTGTTTTCCATGGTGTGGTGCCTGGTAAGTCGGCGTATCCGGTCGGTAAGATAGCCCTAGAGGTTGCTTTTGGAGATGATCATGACTCTAGATCAGAGACATTGACCTTTGAAGTGGTGAAAATCAAGAGCCCTTATCATGCCCTGTTCGGACGGCCGGCTTATGCTAAGTTCATGGCAAGGCCCTGTTATGTTTATCTGCAGCTCAAGATGCCGGGTCATAAGGGGACCATCACGGTACGTGGGAGCCGTAAGATAGCTTTGGAGTGTGAAGAAGGTGATGCGGCTTACGCAGAGTCGGTTTGCGCAACAGAGCAGTTAAAGTTTTATAAGGACAATGTTGATCCGGCGGACATGACTTCTTTGAAAAAGCCAACTACAGAGCATGATCCGGCATTGAAGTTTAAATCGGCTGATGATACTAAGTTGGTGGATTTTTTTCCCGGCGATTCATCCAAGCAGTTTAGCATTAGCGCTAATTTGGATCTGAAATAGGAAAGCACGCTCATCGAGTTCATCCGTGAGAACCGGGACATCTTCGCATGGAAACCTTCTCACATGCCAGGTGTACCGAGGGAACTCGCTGAGCACACTATTAACATCCATCCCAAGTTTAAACCGGTCAAGCAGTTTCTCCACCGCTTCAATGAACAAAGGCGTAAAGCTATTGGTGAGGAGGTAGCCCGGCTCTTGGCGGCTGGGTTTATCATTGAAGTATTTCATCCTGAGTGGTTGGCTAACCCGGTGCTGGTACTTAAGAAGAATGGCACCTGGCGCATGTGTGTGGATTACACGAATTTAAACAAGGCTTGTCTGGCTGATCCCTTTTCTCTTCCTCATATTGATCAGATTATTGATGCGACGGCGGGCTGTGAAAGTTTGAGCTTTCTGGATGCTTATTCTAGTTATCATCAGATCAAAATGGCAGTTAAGGACCAGGAGAAGACAACTTTTATAACTCCCTTTGGAGCCTTCTGCTATGTATCTATGCCTTTTGGGCTCAAGAGTGCCCAGGCGACTTATCAGTGCTGTGTGCAGAATTGTCTTCATAATCAGATTGGGCGCAATGTTCATGCTTATGTGGATGATATTGTGGTGAAGTCCAGGAAAGAGGAGACGTTAATAGATGATTTGAAGGAAACTTTTGATAATCTCCGGGTCTATAAGATGATGCTTAATCCGGCCAAGTGTGTTTTTGGTGTACCGGTAGGCAAGCTCTTGGGTTTTCTGGTGTCTAACAGGGGCATTGTAGCTAATCCGGAAAAGATCAAAGCTATTACGTCTCTGGCTAAACCGGCGTGTATCAACAATGTTCAACGTCTGGCGGGTCGTATTGCAGCACTGAGCCGGTTTATAAGCCGGTTGGGAGAGAAGGCTATCCCTCTATATCAGATGATGAAAAAGACAGATAATTTTGTCTGGAGTGATGCTGCTAATGCGGTGTTTGAGGACTTGAAGAAACAGTTAGCTGAGCCACCTGTCCTTGCTGCTCCGGTCGATAAAGAGCCGCTGTTGTTATATGTGGCTGCCAATGCCCGGGCTGTCAGTGTGGCCATTGTGGTAGAATGTAAGGAGGCTGGAAAGGAATATCCGGTTCAACGTCCAGTTTATTATATCAGTGAGGTGCTTATTGAGTCGAAGTAGTGGTACCCACATTGGCAGAAGCTGGTGTATGGAGTTTTCATGGCAAGTCGGAAGCTTAAGAAGTATTTTTAGGGTCATCCCATCATTGTGGTTAGTTTTGCCCCTTTGGGAGATATAATCCAGAACAGGGAAGCAACTGGCCGGGTTGCCAAGTGGGCCATTGAGCTTGGACCTCACGGGTTAAAGTATATGCCTCGTACGGCAATCAAGTCCCAAGCGCTTGTGGATTTCATCAATGACTGGACGGATTGCAGGCGCCGGAAGAAAAGCCGGATAACACTTATTGGACTATTCATTTTGATGGATCCAGGCAACTGGAGGGCTCAGGGGCTGGAGTCGTGTTAACTTCCCCACGAGGTGATAAGTTTTGTTATGTTCTCTGTTTAATGTTCCCTTGCACTAACAATGCAGCTGAGTATGAGGCCTTGCTCCATGGTCTTCGAATGGCTAAGGAGATGAATTTAAGCCGGGTTAAGTGCTTTGGTGACTCGGACCTGGTAGCTCAACAAGTATCTGGTACTTGGGATTCCAAGGATCTGCTCATGGCGGCGTATCAACGAGAGGTGGATATGGTTGCTGGTCACTTCAAGGGTTATCAGGTTGACCATGTGGACCGACGAAAGAATGAAACGGTGGACGCTTTAAGCCGGTTGGGTTCCCAACGTAAACCGGTGCCACCCAATGTTTTCCTGGATGTCTTGCATAACCCGCCGGTCAAGTTACCTATAGAGGAGGATTTGGCTATTCCTGACCCGGAGGCTCAGTTGGTGGTGGCTCTTCACGTTATCCCAGATTGGACAGTTCCATATTTGGCATATATGACCCGGGGCGAGTTACCAGAGGATGAAACTTTGGCCAGGCAGATAATCCGGTGATCCAAGTCAATGACCATTGTCAACGGAGAATTGCATCATTGCAGTGTAACAGGCGCATTTCAGCGTTGTGTATCTCCTGAAGAAGGCTGTGAGATTTTGCGTGAGATCCACGAAGGAGATTGTGGTCACCACGCCGGTTCAAAGTCTCTGGTAGCTAAAGCATTTCGTCACGGCTTCTATTGGCTGACGGCTCATGCTGATGCTGAAGACTTGGTGAAAAAGTGTGATGGTTGTCAGAAGTTTTCACGTCGAGCTCATGTTCCGACTCAGGAATTGAGGATGATTCCAATCACTTGGCCGTTTGCAACTTGGGGGCTGGATATGTTTGGACCCTTTAAGAGGTCCAAGGATAAGAAGACCCACCTTCTGGTGGCGGTTGATAAGTTCACTAAGTGGGTGGAGGCAGAGCCAGTCAATAAGTGTGATGCAGCCACGGCGGTTCACTTCATCAAGAAGGTGATTTTCCGGTTTGGTTTTCCACACAGCATCATAACTGATAATGGCACTAATCTGTCCAAGGGTGCTATGAAGGAATTTTGTCAACGTGAGCACATCCGGCTTGACGTATCATCAGTGGCTCACCCCCAATCTAATGGTCAAGTGGAGAGAGCCAATCAAGAGATCCTGAGAGGCATCAAGCCCCAACTTATGGTTCCTTTACAGCGGACGCCGGGTTGTTGGGTGGAGGACTTACCTTCTGTGTTATGGAGCATCAATACCACACCCAACAGATCTACGGGTTACACACCTTTTTCATGGTTTACGGAGCGGAGGCAGTTCTCCCTAGTGACATCCGTCATGACTCGCCCCGTGTGGCGGCTTATGTTGAAGCTGACAATGAGAAAGCACGTCAGGAAGCACTTGACCTGTTAGATGAGGAGCGTGATATTGCAGTGGCTCGTTCGGCGATTTACCAGCAAGATCTGCGTCGTTATCACAGCCGCCGGGTTAAAACCAGAACTTTTCAAGAAGGCGATCTAGTGCTCCGGCTCATCCAGGATCAGACTGATATGCACAAGTTATCCCCGCCTTGGGAAGGACCTTTTGTGGTTAGCAAGAATCTGCGCAACGGGTCATACTACCTTATCGATGTTCGAGAGCACAAAGACTCACGCAAATCGGAGGAGGAGACCCACCGGCCGTGGAACATCGCTCATTTTCGGCTTTACTACACCTGAGCCATAGGCTCCTCTTATGTACATATTCTTGACAATGTATATATTATGATGATCAATATAATAAACCGGCATCCCTGCTAAAGCGGGGCCTCTGCTGTTCTTCCTTAAAGGTTTTTGGTTACATGGGGGCTTCTGTTTATAAAGCGGAGTTCTGAGTACCCATTGATCCGGCCTATAGGCCACATAAAAAAAACTTGGGGGCTTGCTACCCAAAGACAAAAGGAGCCAAAGAGAGTCTGTTGCAACGCACAACTCAAACATAGGCGCCCATTGAGCACAGCTAAAAATATTGCTTGGGGGCTCTTTTGTTTTACAAGAACACAGAGTCTATAACCTTGTAATAGGCTATAAAAGCCAGGCTTGGAAGTCATGTGTATTCACCTAAAACCCCGGGTTATCCTGCCTTTTTAAGTAAGTCACTCCGCCCAGGTAATCCTGGTAAGACCCGTCGAACGTTTGACAAGTCAATCTTATACATACCCTGAACTTGTCTTAGTTAAAATGATGATTGGTTAATGTGAGGTCCATCTTATAAGGCTTTGTAAAATGGTTTAACTCAGTGGCCTGGCAGCCCATGAAAAGCCTCGCTTCTTGCATGTTTTCCTTTGAAATTTTTCTTCTTGAGGTTTATTTTGCGGTTTATACTAATCCGGTGTTTATTTACCCGGTCTGGCTGTTGACTATAAGTCGGCCGAACAAACTGAAAAGATTGCTGGTGTCTATTGACCCGGCTTGGCTTCCGATTATAAGTCGTCAACATACACTCAGCTATAATCCGGTGTTTATTAAACCCGGTATGGCTTTGCTATAAACCGGCAAAACATAAGAGGAGTTATCAGTACTCAAGATTTGGGTTATCACCCTTACTGCAATAAGTTGGTAAACCAACGATGTGATTCAATGTCACAGGTATGATATATTTCATATTTGATTATTCTTAAGTACAGCCTTGGCTATAAACCCTGGTTATAAGTTGGGCATTATGACCCGTCTGGCGGTAAACCGCCAGGAAACTTTAAACCTGTTGTATGCAGGAATAGGTTGAATAAGCTGTTCAGGATCATAAGCAGACATAGCATATCTTAATCATGGCGGATTAACAGTGTCATGCAAAGTGAATATGCACGATGGCATAGCAGACCAAGCATTTAAACTAGCCTATTACAAGGCGCTTTGATGCCCAAAAGGATAATTGTTTATCACAAATGTGGCAGTATGGAGAAGCTAAACCGGCCTCCGGATCATGAATCTTCACCAGGCTGACTTGACGGTTGTGGATCATCCTGCGCCGGTTCATCCTCCTCCTCTCCACCCAGTGGCTGGAAGTCAATGGTTGCCCAGTCAATCCCAGTTAAGGCTTGGAAGACAGCTTCATCACTTATAAGGGTGGACGGTTCAACATTAGGGGCATTGGTATGCTTACGGATTGGCGGGATAATATTTTGCACATCATAAGTTGGCGCATTAACCCGTTTGTTGTCGGCGTCGTAAATCGACTGGTAATGAGAAAGATCAGTCTCTTCAGCCAATTTGCTAGCTAATGGGCGCATTTCCTTCGTCAAAGCTCGGAGATCATCATTGTCAAAATCTGATCCGTCCTCCTTTATGCTCGGATAGCCGTTTCCCACGTCAGCCGGGTCAAGATCTAGGATCCATGCCTTAGCCCGGGTTAGCACGGTCAGGGCACCTGCCCTTGCAGCTGATCTTTTTAATTCTTCAAACCTGGCAGGCAGCATCGAAAGCCTCTCTAATGTTTCCTTGATCAAGCTTGGGGGCGGTTTGTTGTGAGAGGCAGTACAGATGATCCGTTGCGCGCCGGTATATAATTGCTCTATAAGAGTATAGGCAGCCTTCAATTTCTTCTGCATATCAGAGCCCAGATGGGTAATGCGAGATCCTGCATCATTACGAACGTTGATAAACCGGCAGTTTATGGGATAATACATGTTAAAAGCTTATAATAAGGATACTTACCAGACACAGCAGTGGTCATGGCATTTATTTGCCGCTTCAAACCAGTCAGCTCTTCTACCACCGGATTAAGGGCTGCTTCTGCATCCTCAGCCCTCTTTTGCAGTGTGGCTTTCTCTATGTACCAGTCCGCCCGCTCCTTCTTGAAGCTCTCCTCCAGCTTTTCCATGGCTGCTAAGGCACTGGTCAGCTCCTCTTTGGCTTTGGAGGTTTCTGCTTGTTGGGACTTGATATTTTCTTGAAGGTCAGCGGTTTGGGACTCCTTTTTTGCTGAGCTCAGCTTGTAAGAGACATACATGTCATGAGTTGGCAGCACATATTTGAAGTACCAAGCACATAACAAGTTATACACTTGGCACTTGGGGGCTAATGCCTATTTGCTTGTTATCAATTTTTTTTACAAGTCCCAAGCTCAATACAAGTATTATTCTTGGCACTTGGGGGCTAATGTATATTTGCTCAAAGTTAAGATTATGGGTGTTCTTCCATCAATCAGCTTAGTGGACAATTGGTGTACAAAGATATTCAACAAGAAGTTTGGCAGAATAAAAGTCCCGGTTCATCTTGAAAAGATAAACCGGCCCTTGGGGGCTACGCAGGCAAAAGTTGAAAGATTAATACTCTAAAGTCCTGGTTCATCTTGAAAAGATAAACCGGCCCTTGGGGGCTACACAGGCAAAATTTGAAGTATTACAAAGTCCCGGTTTACATCGGTATCATAAACCGGCCCTTGGGGGCTACTGGAGTTGATATTAGAAATTGGACACAAGGGAGAAACAATTATGCAGAGTTAACAGTATTTACCTCATATCGCTCTTTCATTAGGTTCACTAAACCAGCTTCATAGTCGCGGCTTGTGTACAGGCGGTTTAAAAACCCAGAGTGGATATCTTGGGCGCTGAGCCACTTTGACTGGGCTTGGCGGTTTATCCACAGCTTTAGCCGGGCTTGGCAGGTCAGCAGCATGGCCTGTGGGATCATCTTCCATCTGTTCAACAAAGGTTTCATGATCTTGCGGTGGCGGATCATCTAGAATAGCGTCAGCATTTGGCTCAAACTATTCTGGGATCTTTTCCGGTTCAGTGGCCGGGTTATCATCAGCCAGTTTATTCAACTTGGCATTTTTGCTGGGTCTGGGCTTGGCACTGAAAGGAATGAACACAATGGTTGGTACAGTGAGTAAACATAAAATATTAAGGGTTAGTTTAAACATGCTTACCCAGGAACTGTTTTAAGGGTTGGAAGTTGCGTCTCTGTTGATTCGCTAGAAGAGGAATGGGAAGTTCCTTGATAATTTGAATCAGACAGTGTAAGAGGTTGCCGGAAATAACCCGCCTTAGGATAACGTGGGTCAGAAGTATAAGAGACCTCTGGGCGGCGCTTATGAACCGGCGTGTTAGGTAAACCGGAAGAAGTTACCACATGACCGCTGTGCCGGGTTGTACGGCGAGCTTCGTGTTGCTGTTTCTTCAAAAGAAAGTTTGGATCCATGTGAGCTAGAGGGTGAGAAAATCTTACTTTCTGGTTTGCTTGACGAGTTTTCGGAGTTGGCAGAGGTTCTGAGCCGGAGGAAAGAATAATTACCTCTACGTCACCAGCTTGACTAGCCTCTGCGTCCTCCTGATAATATTCATTATCAATAAGATGAATGAAGAAGGAACCAAGTGAATCAAGTTCTACCTCTGACTCGTGATTTTCATCGTCGTCATCAAAGTTTAAATCGGTGGAGTAGGCGGTTTTCTTTTTGGCAGGCCTCTTGGTGACCTTAGTCTTGACACGAGGGGTTTTCGCCAGTTTATCCTGCGGCTTCTTCTTCCAGAACGGATCATCACCCTGTCAAAAATTGATGAAAGTTATAAGGGAATATTTAAAAGGACCGGATTATAACAAGAGTTATATAATTCTTACAGCTGGCGGTTTATTGGAAGCACAGAAGGGACTAAGCCCTGTTTTGCTGCAGACAGCCACCGGTTCATCCAATATCTTCTTGACAGCTTCAGTGATTTCAGCTTCAGTTAGCTGAATGTTAATATGCCATTGAGGTCTTTCAAGTCCCCTGTGTACTCACACATTAAACCGGGGCGACGGCTTAAAGGCAGAATGCTCCAGGATATCCAACAACGAACAAAGTCAATGCCTGTTAAGCCGTTCGCAACAAAGGCTCTGAGCTTTGAAAGCTGTGGTGCATAGTTGGCCCGTTCCTTGGCAGTCAGCCTTTGGGGAAAGGGATGTGTATTAGTAAGCCGATGAGCACGATAACCCGACAGAGGATTCTCGTCAGCTGGAGACGTGTCTCGGCAGTAGAACCAAGTCTGATTCCAGTCTTTGGGATGACTATGATGTTTGGCATGAGGGAAGCTGACATCTTTCCGTTTCTGAATTGAAACCCCGCCAAGTTCAGTATTGGAACCATCGGTAAATTCAGTCCGGCGGTTTAAATAAAAGAAGTCTCTGAACAGGTCAACGGTGGGTTCTTCTTGCAGATAAGCCTCGCAAAACACTTGAAAATTACAAATATTGGACACAGAGTTAGGTCCAATATCTTGAGGGCGGAGTTGGAAGCTAGCAAGCACATGACGGAATTTTTTTGATCCGGGAGGGCTAAACCCCCGACCCAGATGATCCACGAACACAATCACTTCTCCATCCTTGGGCTCAGGAGGATTTTCTGGACCAGGGGCTCTCCAGTGGATAACTTCCTTTTTTGCTAAAGCACCAGTTGAGACGCACCCATTCAGTTGCTCTTTAGTACCCCGGGAAGGAACCCAGTTGCAAGCATAAAAAGACTTGGCCATTTTGCGCAACAACCTGAAGGAAGGTTTGTGCCGGTTTAAGATTCATGGTTGGCAAGCATAAAGTGTTACAGGTTAAGAGACAGAAATTGTTAAAGCATGCAAGATTGTTAACCCGGAGATTGATGTTGTTAGAGTTATAAAGACAAGCAATTGGCGGTTTATGAGGGGACTAATGGTACCTGACAAGTTAAACCGCCTATGTTATTGTTGAAGGTACAGATCTGAAATGACTAAGTGATGGAAAACATGTTTCACAAATTGGTATTACAAATATGGATCTACCGCGTGTCAGAAAATGGAAAAATATTCAGGGTTAAATATTCTGGTACTTGAGCAGGTGAAGGATTCAGATGGGATCTTCTACTTAAAAGAGATGCACTAATGGAAAGAAGCTTAAGGACTATGGCCATCGCTATACATGTTCAATATTGAGATTTGAATCAAAGAACCACTGCGCAAATGACGAACACTGACGAACACCGATGAACGCTCAAACCCTAAAGACAGATCTACAGGGGAAGCAAAGAAGGCTTACTAATGCTGGTAGAACAGCGGAGAGGCACCGCGATTCTCTGGTACGTTCAGGGTGATGCAGCGGCCGGAGTTGAGGTCGAGGATGAAGACTTGGCGGCGGCGGCTGAGCGTGAGCGCTAGGTCGTCGCGAGGAAGAAGATGAAGCGAAGAGGCATGAAGGGGAAAAGTGAAAATGACCCCCGGTCCTATTTATAAGGTGACTGGATAAGGGGTAGGCGCAGGAATCGAGGAGGTCAAAAAACGGATCTGTAGATAAATAGACGCCTCGATTTTCGGAGATTCATTAAAGGAGAAGTATTAAAAGATTTGGGTTCTATGTAAAGTTAATAGCAGATGATGTCACGACGGATTATCATGGTCTTGGAAGGTGACGTCACGGCAAGTTACAAGGTCTTCGTGAAAATTTTGAAGAAGGAATTTTCCTAAGTACTGAAGATTGACATGAACAAGTTCAAATCAATCTGGGGCCTAATGTTGGGGATATAACTATTAAGCATAAACCGCCCAGGAGGGGCCGGGTTATACTCATAGTAAGTTATTCGTATTGAAGCCCACGAAGACAAGGTGTATGGCGCTTTACGGAGGAGATCTAACAAGAAGGCCCAAGGCCCAAAGGCGGGTTAGGGCCTGTAGATGTAAACCGCCATACGATGTATGACTTGTGTTGTAAGATAGGAAAGGGTAGAAACCGAGCCGGACATGTTTATGAGCCGGCCGGGATTCTGTAAACCGCCGGGCGTCAACCTGTGTATATAAAGGGACGACTCGGCGGCGGTTTAGGGACAAGAAACAACAGATCGAGAGCTAGGCAAAGCGTATTTTCTCCCTGGTCATCGAAACCCTAGCAATTCCACCTCAACTGGATTAGGCTTTTACCTTCACCGCAAGGGGCCGAACCAGTCTAAACTCCTTGCGCCCTTTGTCCCGCTTTAATCCCTTTAAGCTAACTACGTTGCGATGGCTCCACGACTAAGTCCTCACACTAGGACATCTGCCGTGACAAAACCACGACAACGGCCATCCGTACATCCGCCACCCACATTAATGACATGTGGCTGTTGACGAACCTACTCGAGTGCCAGCCAGCCGTCTGTCTGCCGCGGCTCATTGCCATCCGCCCGCTATATTAACTTCAGCCCCGACCATTGCCATAGACCCACAGTAAAAAAATCAAGATTTTATCACGTTCCAGGAGCTCTGATCAACTCTGTTACTGGGCGCAGAAGTTTCTATTTTTCAGCAAGATCAAATCAACTATCACCGTAGACCATCCCAAAGGTCTTACTTGGCTCAAACACAAATAAAACACCAAAACACAATTACAATAATGTGTATTTATTGAAAAACAGGAGCAAAAACAAAAAACACAAAATAAAAATTGGGTTGCCTCCCAACAAGCGCTATTGTTTAACGCCCCTAGCTAGGCATGATGATTTCAATGATGCTCACATAAAAGATAAGATTTGAAACATAATGGGAGCATCATGATGCATATGACTAGCACATTTAAGTCTAACCCACTTTCTATGCATAGGGATTTTGAGAGCAAACAATTTATGGGAGCAAGAATCAACTAGCATAGGAAGGCAAAACAAGCATAACTTCAGGATTTTCAACACATAGAGAGGAAACTTGATATTATTGCAATATGTAAAATCATATGTTCCTCTCTCATAATAATTTTCAGTAGCATTATGAATGAATTCAACAATATGACTGTCACATAAAGCATTATTTTCATGATGCACAAACATAGAAATTTTATTACTCTCCACATAAGCAAATTTATTCTCATTCGGAATAGCGCGAGTATCATAAGAAACTCGAATACTATAAATTGTTTCCACATTGAAAGAGTAATGTTCAGAAAAAGGGAATCATAATTATGACAAGCTTTATAAATATAATAATCACTACTTTTTATAACATAAGTGTCATCACAATAATCATCATAAGTAGCACCTTTGTTCTCATCATAATCAATTGAAACCTCTTCCAAGATAGTGGAATCATTACTAAATAAAGTCATGACCTCTCCTAATCCACTTTTATCATTATAATAAGATTCAACACCCTCCAAAATAGTGGGATAATTATTATCTAAAGTTGACACTCTTCCAAACCCACTTTCATAAATATTGCAATCATCATAAATAGGAGGCATGCTATCATTATAATAAATTTGCACATCAAAACTTGGTGGAGTAAAAATATCATCTTAATTAAGCATAGCATCCTCAAGCTTGGGACAAACATTAATTGCAGCAAATAAATCCTCAAACATGTCATTCTCATCAAACATAGCATCCCCAAGCTTGTGGCTTTGCATATCATAAGCATAATCACTCTCATGATTAATAGTATGAATAGCACCAATAGTATAGCAATTATTATCATCACAATTTTCTAAGTTGTTGCCAAAAAGATTTTCAAGCTTATAAGTAGTATCATTATTTTCCCAATCATAATCATCACAATGAGTAATAGGCATAACAAAATTATCCTCAATAGTTTCTTCGGAGATTGTACCATAAGACAAAGAATCAATATCATCATCAAGTATATTGTCTTCCACATTTATTTTTGATTCATTCTTATGAGGCATAACAATAATAGGAGCAACATCACTTGGGAGGGATACCTTTTTACCTTTTCTTCTCCGTCTTTTCTTTTTCTTCTCCACATCATGTGTGGGTTTAATCAACTTTTTGGAGCTCCTTATTGATGAGTTTGGTTGCATAGGAAGCTCATTCTCGTAACATGTTTCATCACGAGAGACAATAGGAGGGAAAGTGGAGAGCTTTACCCTTTCATTAGTATTTCTTTTATATTCTATTGGTTTTCGCACCTTCCTATAGTTGGCAATATAAGCATTTTCATTGCAATTTACCATACAAAACATATAGATTTCTTTCAAATTAGTTTCAACATGGTCCGTGAATGCGAATGCTTCAAACCAACTATTTTCATGTGACAATTCTTCGCACCGCAAAAATAAACAAAGTTCATTATAAAGTTCAAGGGTGATCAAATTATTGCTATATTTGGACACGGTTCAATCATGAAAAAGTATGCATTGGAAATTAAGATGACCAGCTCTATTGCAAATTTCACAAGTATTGGGATGAAGAGAGCATAATTTTGTAGAAAATTTATCTATCACCTTAAGCCACCAGTTGGTTTTATCATGTTTATGCTTCTTACAAAATCTATCATCCCTATAAGGCATGTCTTCAGAAACTCTATGCACTCCACAAAAGTTGACATGCTTATAAGAAATATCTTTATCATGACTAGTGCAATAATCATTGGTATCATGAATATTCATAGAAAGCACACTAACAACATTGCAATCATGTTTATCATTCAAAGATTTAGTGCCAAACATTTTATTAACTTCTTCTTCTAACACTTAAGCACAATTTTCCTTTCCATCATTTTCACGAAAGACATTAAAAAGATGAAACATATGAGGCAACCTCAATTCCATTTTTTTGTAGTTTTATTTTATAGACTAAACTAGTGATAAAACAAGAAACTAAAAGATATTCAATTGTAAGATATAAAGATATACCTTCAAGCACTCACCTCCCCGGCAACGGCGCCAGAAAAGAGGTTGATGTCTACTACGCAACATTTCTTCGTGTAGACTCGTGTTGGGCCTCCAAGCGCAGAGTTTTGTAGGACAGTAGCAAATTTCCCTCAAGTGGATGACCTAAGGTTTATCAATCCGAGGGAGGCGTAGGATGAAGATGGTTGCTCTCAAACAACTCTGCAACCAAATAACAAAGAGTCTCTTGTGTCCCCAACACACCCAATACAATGGTAAATTGTACATGTGCACTAGTTCGGCGAAGAGATGGTGATACAAGTGTAATATGGATAGTAGATATAGGTTTTTGTAATCTCAAAATATAAAAACAACAAGATAGCAAGTAGTAAAAGTGAGAAAAAACGGTATTGCAATGCTTGAAAGAAGGCCTAGAGTTCATACTTTCACTAGTGCAAATTCTCTCAACAATGATAACATAATTAAATCATATGGCAATCCCTCAACATGCAACAAAGAATCACTCCAAAGTTTCTATCAGAGAACGTAGGACGAAAACGTGCATCAACCCCTATGCATAGATTACCCCAATGTCACCTCGGGAATCCGCGAGTTGAGTGCCAAAACATACATCAAGTGAATCAATAGAACATCCCATTGTCACCACAGGCATCCCATCGTAAGACATGCATCAAGGGTTCTCAAATCCAATACTCAATCCAACATAATGAAACCTCAAAGAGCAAGACTCAATTCATCACAAGAAGGTAGGTCGGGAAGAACACCATAAGATCCAACTATAGTAACAAAGTTCGCGATACATCAAGATCGTGCCAAATCAAGAACATGAGAGAGAGAGAGAGATCAAAAGCATAGCTACTGGTACATACCCTCAGCCCCGAGGGTGAAATACTCTCTCCTCATCATGGAGACCGCTGGGATGATGAAGATGGCCTCCGGTGATGATTTCCTCCTCCGACAGGGTGCCGGAACGGGCTCCCGATTGGTTTTTCGTGGCTACAGAGGCTTGCGGCAGTGGAACTTCTAATCTAGGGTTCTTTTCGGGGGTTTCCGTATTTATAAGAAATTTTGGCGTTGGAGACAAGTAAGGAGGGTGCCCAAGGGGCCCACAAGCTCAGGAGGCGCGCCCTGGGGTGGTGCGTCCCCCGGGCTTGTGAACTCCTCGGCCACTTCCTAGCCTAGCTCGGGTGCTTCGGGGGTCTCTTTTGGTCCATTAAAAGTCAACGTAAATTTTCAGCCCATTCCGAGAACTTTAATTTCTGCACAAAAATGACACCACGGTAGTTCTGCTGAAAATAGCGTCAATCCGGGTTAGTTCTAGTAAAATCATACCAAAACCATATAAAATTGTTTTAAACATGGCATGAATACTTCATAAATTATAGATACGTTGGAGACGTATCTTGTAGCACGTCTTCCCCGGCTCCGGTGCATTCTCGTCCAGGGCCTGGACGTCATCCTCCGCCTTTGTGCGCTCGCTGCGGCGCCGCTGTCTGCCTTTGTGAACATGCACAACAAATGCGAGGAATCTGAAGAGGACTGTACGTGGAGAGGCGGACAGTCGGGACCCACTAGGTCCATGGCCGTACGCACATAAGTGCCTCATTGAAAAATACTTCCTCCTAATGCTATACTGACATTGGGGCACATGGGTTTGTCAACGTAGTTACTAAAGGAGACAAATTTACAATGAAGCCAATCATTGGGGAGCTGGCAGGTATCATTTATTATTAGTGGGCCAGCAAGTATCAGCTGGGTTGTGGGCTGCCCAGTCTAGGCTTTGTTTTTTAACATGCGCAGCCCATGACATGTCGGTTTGTATTTTTTTGAGGGCCATCATGTATCGACCAGCCTATGGGCCTCCCATCGTAGGTTTTATTTTTTCTTAAACATCCGCAACCCAACTTATGTATTTTTTGAAGAAAACGCACAGGTGTGCTCTATTTTTCTATATAAGAATAGGAACGCCAAAGTCCAACTTGTGTTTCCCTTCTAACTATATTATATATATTTATATTATTTTATATGTTATTATATATTATTGTTATTATCATCATATACTTAACAGATACTTACATATATAAGAAAAAAATCCCACATCTTATTAACTTATAAAAATAAATTTTTAACAATAAAACCTTGGTTTTTTTTACATTAAGGCAAGGAAAATCCTGGTGATTGTGTACAAAAGCTAGGTAAGATTTAAGGACCAATGTAATAATAAAGCACTTAGTATTTAAATATATTTATAACAAAATGCTCGGCCCCTGTTTATTTTTTGATAACATTGCTGCGCCCAACCCAACATTATAATTAGAACCAGCCCGGCAGAATCATGTATTTCGAGAAAGTACAAATGGGTTGTAATTTTTTAGGAAAAAATAAATGGGCCACATTGATGCTACATTATTTGTTCACGCAGGCCAGCAAATCCGTGTATTTCAAGAAAGTGCAAATGGGCTGTAGTTTTTTAGAAAGAAAATAAATGGGACGCATGGACGCATTATTTGTTCACCCAGCCCAGCAATGGACTGTCAATTCTAAAAAATGGGTTGAATATGTGCCACATTTTTGGCCAAAATGTGGGCCAATAGGTCGAAGCCAACACAAGGCATTGTCAACTTAGTCAACAAATGATTCTAACATTGATAGCCATTGGATTTACATCCAACGGTTGGCATCCATCTTCAATCTCTTGTCTTCTTCCTCCAGTGCCGTCGGGACCACCTGCTCCCGCCTCCGGCTGCTAGCAGCTCTGCTTAGCACGCTTCGCTGTGAAGCGCTATCCCACCGCCGACTAGACCATCCCTCCACTCCTCCACACCTCCTGTTATTCTCCGCTGACTGCAGAACCATGCCGCACCAGAACCAGTTAACCCTCGTACACGTATCCGTCTGCTACTCCACTGCCGCGTCTTCCCATCTCCGGCTCATTGCCGTCCGGGGCCTCACCGTTGTCCACCGCCTTGGTGTGCTCGGCGCAGCGTGGTCAACATGGTCAAGGAATGACTTCCATGGGAAGAGGACTGTACGTGGAGAGGCTGACAGCTGGGTCCACGGCCGTAGCAAGGAAGTGCCTTCTTATTACGCGCAAAATAATGATTCCTCCACCTGACAGCGGGGACCCACCGTAAGGGCCTCTGTATTTTGCCAAAAAAACATTTCCCCAGACAGTTGGGACCCACTAGCTACATCTTTGCATGGAAGGAAGTGCCTTCTTACCCCCTGACAGCCGGGACCCACCAGGTTGAAGCGAAAGTAGCATTATCTGTCTGGCCGCGAACGTGTACGTACATAGAGGTCGATCGGTCTCTCTACAGCGATGTACCGCGGCCGAGTAAGGAGCGGCACATGTTGAAGTAGAGGCACCGACATAGCATGTCACGCAGTCCCGTCTATATCGTGTACATGTACGTACAGCCACGCTGCAATATAGTAAATGCGGCTACGTACGTACATACGGGCGGGGTTTCTAAAGGGTACAGTGGCGTCGCCTGTTCATCGGCAGCCAACTGGCTCGATCGAAACGGAGTAAACAGCATCACATGGTCATTGGGAGCCAACCGGCTTGGAGGGAACAACCGGAACGGGGTCTGGCATACCACAAAACGGAGGAAAACAGCCTTTTGTTCGACCACATATGGTCGAAACGGGGTCCTGCTCATCGGGAGCGGTCTCGCGTATCGCAGAACAGAGGAAACAACCTTCTGTTCAAGTGCCTATGGTCTAAACGGGGTCCTGTTGATCGGGAGGGGTGTGGCGTACCGGAAAATGGAGGAAGTGGACTTGTGTTGGAGCGCCTATGGTCGAAACGGGGTCATGTTCATCGGGAGGGGTGTGGCATACCGCAAAATGGGACTCCATGGGCTACTGTTCATCCACCGTCTACTGCCTCGCTCCAGCCTCCACGGGATAATGTTCATCCACCGTCGACTTCCTCCAACCTCCACGGGCCACTGTTCATCCACCGTCGACTTCCTGTAGCCTCCACCTGCTACTTTTCATCCACCTCGACCTTCTTCCTGCCTCCACCAGCTACTGTTCATCCACGGGCTACTGTTCATCCAGCCTCCACCAGCTACTGTTCAACCAGCCCTCCACGGGGTCCTGTTCATCCACCCCAACCGGCTCGGGTGTGGCGGCCTCCTCGATCGGGGTCTTGTTCATCCAGAGGCAATGGCCTACTACCACGGGGTCCTATTCATCCACCCCCCACCAGGAATTGTTCATCCAACCCCCAACAACGGTCACTGTTCATCAAGAGGCAGGTTCGATCGACTTCAGTTAGCAGCAGTAGCGAAGGAATCACTCAGGTTCAGTTAATAGCCAAGGGATCGATCGCTCGGGTTAAGTAATGTAGCTAGTGCAATCGCTCGGGTTCAGTAAGCGAACGCCTCGCTCGGGTTCAGTTAGAGCCCAACGCCTCGCACACACGCGCGTACGTGTATGAGAAACACGCAAACCTTCGTGCATCGCTCGGCTCCGACCACCCACCGTAACCGGGAACTCCCCGATATTTTCCTCGCCCTCGCTTCTACCACGATTTTTTCTGTCATGGATGACCCAAAGAATGTCATGCAGGTGCGTCCCCGGCTCACCAGGACAAAAATCCCATTTTTTGTCATAGAAGTAGGAGCCCACCACATCTATGATGATACGTGTTTTTGTCACAATTATCGTCATAGAAGTGTCATAAGCATGACATAGGCTTTTTTCGTTCGGGCCAAAATGTCACGGATGTGTCTTTTTTTGTAATGGAACGAGCAGGGTGGACGGGGAGAGGTGGCCCGAGGCTAGCTGACGCGTAGAGCGCACCAACTGCACGCCAGCCTCACGGTCACCGACGCGTGCATGGTGACTCAGCATGGCCAACAATGTCCAGGGTGTAGTCTACTCATCCTGGGACCTCTCTGATGCATTGGTTCAACTAAAGCACCTTTGTGCCAATTGATACGTCTCCAACGTATCTATAATTTTTATTGTTCCATGCTATTATATTATCATTCTTGGATGTTTTACAATCATTTTATAGCAACTTTATATCTTTTTTGGGTCTAACCTATTGACATAGTGCCAAGTGTCAGTTGCTGTTTTTTGCTTGTTTTTTAATTCACAGAATATCAGTACCAAACAGAGTCCAAACGCAGCGAAACATTTTGGAGAATTTTTCTGGACCAGAAGACACCCAGTGGGCCAAATATGTACTAGAGGGGAGGCCCGAGGTGGGCACAACCCACCAGGGCGCTCCAGGAGGCCCAGGGGCGCCCAGGGGGGTTGTGCCCCCTCCCGCACCACCTCTTCGCCCTATAAATCCCCAAATATTCCAGAAACCCTAGGGGGGTCGACGAAACACGATTCCAGCCGCCGCAAGTTCCAGAACCACGAGATCCAATCTGGACACCATCACAGAGGGGTTCATCATCCTCATTGATGCCTCTCCGATGATGCGTGAGTAGTTTAGCATAGACCTACGGGTCTGTAGGTAGTAACTAGATGGCTTCCTATCTCTCTTTTGATTCTGAATACAATGTTCTCTTGGAGATCTATTTGATGTAACTCTTTTTTGCGGTGTGTTTGTTCGGATCCGATGAACTTTGAGTTTACGATCAGATCTGTATCCATGAATATTATTCGAGTCTTGTTTTGATCTCTTATATGCATGATTATTTATAGCCTCGTATTTATTCTACGAATCATTGGTTTCACTACAAAAAAAGACACATCCGTGACATTTTGGGCCGAACGAATTTTTTTTCTGTCATGCTTATGACTCTTCTATGAGGATAATTGTGACAAAAGCACGTATCATCATAGATGTGGTGGGCTGCTACTTCTACAACAAAAAATCATGACAGAAAATGGGCTTTTCGTCATGGGCGGGCCGGGGACACACCTGCATGACATTCTTTGGGCCGTCCATGATGAAAAAAATCATGGTAGAAGCGAGGGCGAGGAAAATATCATGCAGTTCCCGGTTACGGTGGGTGGTCGGGGCCAAGCGATGCATGGAGGTCTGCGTGTTTCACTCGTACACGTATGCGCGTGTGTACGAGGCGTTGGGCTCTAACTGAACCCGAGCGAGGTGTTTGCTTACTGAACCCGAGCGATCGATCCCTTGGTTGTTAACTGAAGCTGCACGATTCCTTCGCTACTGCTGCTAACTGAACCCGAGCGATCGATCGCTGCTACTGCTGCTTACTGAAGTCAATCGAACCTGTTGCCTCTTGATGAACAGTGAACGTGGGGGTTGGTTAAACGAGTCGAGACGTACGTGGTTGTGGTTGGATGAACATGACCCCGTGGTAGTACGTAGGTTGGATGAACAGGACCCTGAGAGGAGGCCGCCACAGCCGAGCTGGTTGGGGATGGATGATCAGGACCCCGTGGAGGGCTGGTTGAACAGTAGCCGGTGGAGGGATGGATGAACAGTAGCCCGTGGATGAACGATAGCTGGTGGAGGTAGGAGGAAGACGCGGTGGATGAACAATGTAGGTGGAGGTTGAAGGAAGTCGACGGTGGGTGAACAGTAGCCCGTGGAGTCCCGTTTTGCGGTACACCACACCCCTCCCTATGAACAGGACCCCCATTTCGACTGTAGCGCTCCAACACAAGTCCGTTTCCTCCATTTTGCGGCACACCAGACCCCTCCCGATGAACATGATCCCGTTTCGACCATAGCTGGTCGAACAGAAGGTTGTTTCCTCCGTACTGCGGTACGCCAGACCCTGTTTCGGCTGTTCCATCTAAGCTAGTTGGCTTCCGTTGAACAGGTCGCATTCCGACCCAGTATGTTGCCTCCCGATGAACAGGATGCTGTTTCTCTGTTTCGGCCCAGCTGGTTGGCTGCCCGATGAACAGGATGGCATTGCTTCCGTCCGTTGCTTCTCCATGTACACGAGTCCTGGCCATACGTATGCGCAAGTAGGCGTTCGAGACCCCGCCCGTATGTACGTACGTAGCCGTATTTTTGGCATGTGGCTGTACGTACGTGTACACAGTTTAGAAGGGACTGCCTGAACTGCTACGTCGAGGGCTCTACTACTACACGTGTCGCTGCTTGCTTGACCATGGTTCATCATTGCAGAGAGACCGATCGACCAGTATGCACGTACACGTCCTCGACCAGACAGGCTATGTTACGTATGCTTTGACCGGGTGGGTCCCACCTGTCAGGGAGGATAAGGACGCACTTATTTCCATGCGAAGATATAGATGGTGGGTCCCAGCTGTCAGGGGGAGGATTCATTTTTTGTGTGCGTAATAAGGAGGCACTTCCTTGCGTGTGAAGATGTAGCTGGTGGGTCCATCTGTCAGCCTCACCGCGTACACTACTCTTCTGATGACTGTCATTCGTTGACCACGTTGACCACGCCGTACAGACAGCACCCAGGCGGTGGACGACGGCGAGGTCTAGGAAGGGAACGACGCTGAGCCAGGGAAGACGAGGCAGATGGATGCCCACGCGGAGGGGAGTACGAGGGTTCACTGGTTCGGCTGTGGTGTAAGGCTGTCGTCGCCAGAGAATAACAGGGGGTGTGGGTGAGTAGAGGGAAGGCCAGGCCAGTGGTAGTATGGTCGGGCGGTGAGGCCTGCGCGGCAGCACAGCCGTCCATGGGAGGCTGGAGCAGGCGGTACGGCGGGCGCAGGTTTGGGCGGCTGGAGCAAGAAGACCAGAGGTTGAAGACGCAGCTCGGCCATTGGATTAACATCCAACGGTCAGTGCAGCTAGAATCATTTATTGACTAAGTTGACAAAGCCCTGCGTACGCGTTAACTTAGTAGGCCCACAAGTTAGCCTCCAAATCTGGTGGGCCCCAGCTAGCAGGGGGAATCATTTTTTTCGCGTAATAAGGTGGCATTTTCTTATGTGCGAAGATGTTTTCTGGTTTTTTTAATTTCTTCTTTTTCGAGTTAGAATAAAAAGAAAACAGTTCAGCATCTTCGGTACAATCTATATTTTCATGAAATGGATCATAATAAGCTGGTGGGTCCCAGCTGTTAGAGAGAGGAAACTTTCTATTTCTGCATAATAAAGGAAGCACTTCCTTGCATGCGAAGATGTAGCTGGTGGGTTAAACCTGTCAGGGGGAGAAATCATTTGTTTTTGCATAATACAGGGGAACTTGCTGCGTGCGGCCATGGGCCATGTGGGTCCCTACTGTCAGCCACTCCACGTGCATGCCTCTTCCGATGGTTGTCGTTTGTTGACAAAGTTGACCACGCCGCGCAGAGAGAACCAACGCGGTGAACGATGGCAAGTCCTTGGAAGGGAATGACCTAGAGCCGGCGAAGACATAGCAGTGGATGCCCACACGGAGGGGAGTATGAGGGTTCATTGGTTCGGCTGCGGTGTGAGGCTGCCGTCGTCGGAGAAGAACAAGAGGTGTTGGTGAGTAGAGGAATGGCCTGGACAACGTTTGGGAGTAGGGTGGGTCGGTGAAGCCTGCGCGGCAGCACAGCTAACCACGGGAGACGTAGCAGGCGGTACCGCCGGCGGTGGTTTGGGCGGCTGAAGCAAGAATATCCGAGATTGAAGAAGCACTACAGCCGTACTACAGCCGTTGGATGGACATCCAACGGCCACTGCTGCTAGAATCGTGTCTTGACTATAAGTTGACAAAGCCTTCCGTACGCCTCAACTTAGTAGGCCCACAAGCCTTCCGTATGCGTCACTGACTATAATTCTCAAAAAAATAGTAGGCCCACAAGTGAGCATCACATCTGTGGCAGAGAACATATAGCCCATTTGCGATTTGTAATAATGTACAACCCATTTTTGAATTCTAATGGAATTTACTACAACCCATTTACAGTCTGTTGAAATTATAGCCCATTTTCTAGCCAGGACAACGATTAATAATTTCAACCAACCGCTCAAAACAGAATTCAACCAAAATTCCCACATTTTGATGGGATCCGAAATATTTTTATCCCAAAATTTCAAGTCAGATTAAATATAATTTCAAAATGAATTTGTATTAGGTAAAAATCTAACGAAATATTGCGCACGCAATAAGTAATGAAATTAAAATTTTAAAATTCAAAAATAATATTTTTGAAACTAATTACCTATGGTGCATTTTTGTATATTTACAACCCACTTTATACAATTACATCCCATTTATTATTTCTTAAAGCCCATTTTCTTGTTAGGCCTAATGCATCCCTCCTAGGAAAGATTTACAGCCCAGCGGGGCGGAGAATAACAAGTTGACCTGGGTTGGGTATTTCGCAAAAAAGTATAGCTGGGCTAGCCATTTTCACCTTGAAAAATTAATGTCTGGGCTGGATATTTGGTCGACATAAAATAATAGCCTGGGCTAGACGGGCCATAGCCCGCCCAGTTGATACCCTGCTCCTCTGAACAACAACAAAAACACCACTCAAGAATAACTCTGCTTACACCTCAAAAACAAATACTGCTCAAGCTGCTGGGTCCCAGCTGTCGGCCGCTCCTTGTGCAATTCTCTCGTTTATTGACTATATAGGTTGACAATGGTGTGGGACCGTGATGTCAGGAAACCAGGAGGAAGCAAAAAAAATTATAGTTGTATATAATAAGGAGGAACTTGCGTACGTACAGCTATGGCCCTAGTTGGTCCCTACTGTCATCCTCTCCAAGTAAAGTCATCTCCTGATTCCTCATGTTTGTTGACCATGTTGACAACGCTCGGTGCCACGGCGAGCACAACAACTCGAAGGACGACGGAGAGGGCCTTGCGGGCCCTATAGATGGTCTGATACAACGCCCGCTGCTCATTCAGGAAGCCAGGATCATCGGACACCTATGAGCACCTTCGAGAGACTGAGCCGGCATGAAACGGTAAGGCCACGATTGGGAGCTCTGGATTGTTTCACACATGTATTAAGATACAAGTGTAATTTACTCGTCACCGGAAACAATGCGTAAAATACAGGCGTAATGAGACCGACGACCCGAGGTCTGTAACGAAAACCGGCGAGTTACGCGTGTAATTTGAGAGACCAATGTATATTTTACCAGTCGAAAACGACCAACCAAGCGCTTCACCCAAGACCATCTGCTTTTATTTACAAGCGTCAATTTTACAAGCAGTTTTGGTTGGAAACCGACGATCCAATCACGGCGTAAGACGATGAGTTGGTCGGAAGATCATATGGTTTCACCTCTAACCTACCCGAGTTGTTGTATAGGCTATGAATGAAACATAAGACGATGAATTTCTTAAGAACAGAAACAACAAAAGAGGATGATCTTCTTAACATGCAAATCACTGGCATTAGATCAACATGCGAAACAATATGAAGCATTATTCTCAGGAGGGACGGTGAACAGCTCATGATGCCGCATGCCACAACATTCCAAGCTCAACTTTGCAATCAAACTCACAAGGCCTGGCATTTCATAGACAACATTCAGAAAAAACTCTTAAAATACCTTACATAAGTCAACATTCATGTGACTATGCATCTCAGCAGAGTAAATATTTACTTCTGAACTAAACACAGGGATAGGAAAAAATGATCGACGCTGCTCATAGCAAAGGGCGTCCCATTCCAAAATATCAAATGCATGTCTTCTGGCTAACATCAATGAGCAAAATTTGACAAGGTTTTTCAATTCTGGTATATTAAACGAATGTCTTCTTGCTAACAACAGTGATTAAACTTTGACAAGCTTTTCCCATTCAAAATATGTAATACCTATGATTGTGGAACGGGCAGGGTTTGTCATCGGTTTGCACATTGAAATGGCACATGGAGCCGGATTAACCAGCGTATCTTTTTGTGCAGTTCCGATGAAATCAAACAATGTCTTGCGTAGCATGGTGGATTTCGTATTTATATGTTGCAAGGCGTTGAAGACGTTGGCAGCTCCATTCAAGTAGATAGTCCAGTGGCTCAAGGTGACGACGAATGATTAGAGAACCATTCGATGTATTGTGCATGATGAAGTATTATGGAGGACACGAACTGTCTGAACATTTTGTGCAGTTCCACTGAAATCAAGCTGAGCATCCCTGTCTGCATAAATACAGAAAAAGCATGGTGAATATAATAGTGGTACTAGTTTATTAAACATACACTCACAACTATAATCATCTTCACTATCTTAACAGGAAAAGATAGCAATACAATAGCTTCAATTAAACATTTATCTAAAATAATACAGCAATATAAGTAGCACAACATAACAAAGCACAATCATGTGGATGAAGGACGATACTGACATCGTTTATTACAGCTCCATCGGCAACTGACTTGGTCATACCTTTTCTTGTGGAGTGAATTTTGCACTCCACGTGTTGTTGAGTTTCCCATGCTCTCTGCAGACTAGTCATGTCACCAGCGTCTACTAATACTTTGTAAAGCTTCTCGATCATTCCTTGTGTAATGTAGCACAAACAGTGACTGCTTCTTTCTGCAAAGTGGAAAGACCAACTCGGCCCAATAATGCAACAGTTTGCCTTGAACACATTGGCTCCTTTTGTGCAGTTCAACTAAAATCAAAGTCGAAATAGAACCGAGCAGAAGTTTTGATATCCCTGTATGCAACAATAGGTATAAATGAAACAATTACTGGGAAATAACGGTTGATGACTTATACTCCCAAAAGAAAAAACATCTACCTTATCTTAATGGGAAACAAAGCAGGAGAGTAACAATTCTCAAACAGTGTCATTCATTCATTATAACTGAGACATTATCTTAACAATACCTTGTTTCAATATGTATAAAGAACGACAAAGCAGAAAAGTACCATTCCTACAACAATGCAACTAATTCATATTAACAGAGATATTATCTTAACAATACCTTGGTTAAACATGTAGAAAGAACTACAAAGCAGGATAGTACCATTTGTAAAACACTGTAACTGATATATAATAACAGAGGCATTATCTCAACAATACATTTCTTAAACATGTACTCCCGCCGATCCCTAACAGAAATGGTACTCCCGCAATTCCCTAACAAGTGTTGCAGTTTTGAACTAAGATTCAGTAGTTAATTCTGAGAGTGGCATTGCTTAATTTCACCAGTGGCATTAGATTCACAAAAGGCATAAACAGTTCCAGGGGAGAGTGGGCGCAACAGCACCATGTGCTTCCATCTACTTATAAAGAGGGTGATGCACAGTTTGTTGTAACAAAGTAACAAGCATCATGTCTGGGTTGGTCCCATTTTTCACTTAATGGGAAAAGACAGCAATACAATAACTTCAATTCATCATTTATTTAAAACAGTACCACTACAAGTAGCACAACATCTCAAAGCACACTGCACAATCATGTGGATGAAGGCCGGTACTGACCTTTCATGAGGCATACAAGATCAAATATGAATCTGCCAACACGAATGGGAAACCCAATCTCGTTTTGTGTAGTTCAACGAAATCAAGCAAAGTTGCCCGTGTGACATTTAAGTTGAACTGCACAAAACACTCTTAAAACAGAAGTGTTTTGCGTAGTGAAGCAAAAGGTCGCAAAAGCAACGAGTTGAATAGATATCCCTGTTTTCAGAGGTAAAAAATAAACAATTACTGGCCAATAAAGGAGGATGAATCGTATGGCCACAAAAAGAAGCATCTACCTTATCTTGACGGAAAACAAAGTAGGACAATAGCATTTCTAAAATGGTTGCATTGATTCATATTAACAGAGACATTCTCTTAAAATAACATTCGTTAAAAATGTAATTTACTTTTAACAGTGGCATTGCTTCAATTTTCCAGCGGCATTCTTAGATTAACAATAGCAAAATAGTTGTATGGGACATGGGACATGCCAGCACCATGTGCGTCCACACGTATAAATGGGTGATGCAGAGTATGTTGCCAAGCAACATATCTGCGTTGGTCCCATATTTGTTCTCTTTGAACCTTTTTCCTATGTGAGGGCAGCAAATCAAGTCCTGCACAAACTACCCGACCCCCCAGTTTATTTCCTCTTTTAACAAAGAGATCGGTTCCTTATAGATGTGTGTACTGAGTTACCCGCTTTTTGCCTTTTCGACCAACAAAGCGGCTGGATAGCCAGTCTATACTACTTTCCCTCCCTCCTTTCCTCATTGAACCACATTCTAGATTCATGCTCCATCCCACCCCTCTTCTTTCCTCTTTGAACCAAGACCTAAATTCGACTATAGAATCGAAAAAGATCCGCATGCAGCTAGAGCAATGACGGTTTCAAAGAAAGTTATACCTTAGGGTCGTCGGGATGTGGCTAGGCGTGCGGCGGGAGGCCGGATCTGCCCACACTACGTACGACAGCAAGGAAGAAGGGGTCGGAGGCCCTCCCGCACAGGCGCGGCCTGAAAGCGAACAGCGCGGCCAGCAGTGGACTGCCTCCCTCGCCGAAGGCGACAGAGTGAATGTTGCACCTCCTCCCCTTCCCGGTGCGACAAGATCCGGACGGCTCCTTCACCAGCTGTGAGGGGGGGGGGGAGACAGAGGCCAACGGAGTCCTGTTTAGATCTGGTGAAGAGGGTGAGAGACTGTGAATAGAGCAAACCCTAGCAAAGGAACGCTGAGCCTCCAGCGTGTATATATATAGTGCAAACCCTAGCGAAGAAGCGCTGAGGCTCCAGCTTATATAGTACTCGTGTATAGTACTAATATAGTGGAGTGGTTTTCTTTTTCTCTCCATAACAATCATTTTAAATTGTGTATGAAATGAAAGAAACTCTTTATTTAACGTACCAGTGAAGAAAACTACCACGATCAACTAATGATCCACGCGTCCTGGTCGCACTTCCTGTCCTTCACGTGTGGTACACTACCCCCCGTTAAGTGAACAACCACACACGCGCCAAATTATCGGAAAGGTGTGAGAGTGTGGAAAATAAAGAATTTTAATTTCAATTTTTGGAAAGGTTTGAGAGTATGTATAGTTTGCCCTCTCTGAATTATTATGGTTTGTTGTGTTCAGCCTAAACTTGGTCAAACTTTACAAAGTTTGACTTCAGTCAAATCTAATATGCAGAGTAAATAAAAACGGAGGGGTACTACCTCCATCCGGGGTTTTTAGTCCCCACCATGTTTTTAATCAAAGTTTGACCACATATTTAGTTAAAAGCTGGACAAATAAAATTACAGGGTAGCTGAAGACAAAGTTGCCAGAAGGCTTAGAAATCAATACAAAACTTTTACTCTTAGTACCAACGTTGATGCTTCTTCGAGGAAACATTTGGTTCATATCCAATTGTGTGATAAAATTGCACCAACGTAAACGACTGCTCCAAGATGAACTGGTGAAGGATATCGTCTTTGTGGTAACAAGCAAAGAGCATTGATGGAAGACAGCCCGTTTTCATTGAACATCGATCAGCTTCACCAGCCGGTGCAACCATGAGACGCAACCATGAGCATGGATAGCTCATCGTGGTGTGATGCATCATCAATTTTGGCATCATGTTTGGGTCAAGCACCAATGAAGTTTGATAATCCTCACTGTGGATTGTTTCTTCTCGGTAATCAAGCTTGAGAAAGGAAGAACTGAGCAACAGTGGCCATCCAATTTTGTGCAGTTCCACTAAAATTGAGGAAGACATGCCCGGGTATGGAAATACGCATCCCTGCTTGCAAAAATATAAAAAATGATATTTAAGTAGTGTCGTTTCTTTGTTTTATCAGTGGAACAAGATTAACAATGTCATCTTAATTGTTAATAAGAATTAATGAAATGTACACCAAAAAATAGAAGCATCATGATTATCTTGATGGGAACTAAAGCAGGACAGAAGCATTTATCGACGCCTCTACGTGGGCATTGCTTCATTTTACCAGTGATAGTTTTAGATTAGTAGTAGCAATAGGAGCATATGGACAATGACCGCACAACCACCATGTACTTTTTGTCAGAAAAAAACATGTATACCTCCACCGATGCATAAATGATAAACTAGGACAACTTTTGGAGTGGCCTTTCCTCTATAATAGTAAAAAAATAGGTGATGTTGGACCAACCGATGAACCCTAGCTACTGTACATGGGGAGCTGGGGAGTAGTGGTATAGGAGAAAACCCGATTGTAGAATATAATGAAGCATGAAATCCAAAAGAAGTTATACCTCAGGTGGGCGAGATGTGGATTAGGCGGGCGGGTGGGATCTGCCCACACGACGGCAGCGAACAAGGGCGCGGAGGACCTTCGTCCGTGCCGGCGCCGACTCAGAGAGGACGGTGCGCATTGGCTTCCTCCATCACCGACGGCGACAACGTCGACGCTGGACCTCCTCACCACCCGCAGCGGATGGGATCCGGCTGGATCTGTGACCACCGGTGAGGAGAGAGATAGAGTGGACACTCTCATCTTGTTCAGACTAGCAAGAGGCCCATGCGTTGCATGGAACATCAAGATGCATTTATACGAGTTGTTTATCTTGTGCGAGACAAAGATGAACGAGGGAAGGCCTTATTTGCAAATGTGGAGAGGGGTGCGGGTATCTTTTTGCAAAATTGCCATAGTTTTCTTTCTATCCCTCAGATATAGATCGGACAGTCTATATTGCAGGATGGCAGGCACACCATCATCACCAACTCGTTTTTATAAGAATAGAGATATAGTAGAGAAGTAGAGATAGGATATGGAGAGGGTGAGAGAGCGAGACGCGACAAACCCTATCAAACAAGAGGATATATATACAATGGAGTAAAAAATTCTCTCCATAGCAGTGGTTTTAAATAGAATACGCGCATTCACGGAAAAAAGAAGCGAAAACTGGTGGAGAAATCTTTTTTAACGTATCAAGAAAGAAAACTCGATCAATAACACGCCCCCGCTTCCACGTCGCAGTTTGTATCGCTCACGTGTGGTCCCCGACCCTCCATTATTAAGTGAACAAATTAAAGGGTCGAATTATTACGTACGTAAGCTGCCTCTTCGTGTACAAATGTGCTCCATCGTGTACTCGCGGGTATGTCGGAGGCAGAGTGAGTGCGTGTACATTTCTTCTTGTACGTAATACTCTATCTCACTTCATATTGTTTCCCACTCCTATGATATTCCTATCCTAGGAACAAAATGAGGCGGTACTAAGTTTGTGTGTGTAGGGAGAACAAGACATCGATGTTGTGTACAAGTAGTCACGAGAGTCGTCACTATGTGTGTGAGCGCGCACACACACATATACATGCATATCCATGTTTACGTGAAATTCTTACTTTCATCTCCATATCCATATCCATCTCCATCTCCGGCATATTTGTCCAACTGACACATTATTTAAGTTATTAATTATGTAGCAATATTTACGTACGTCCAGCCTGACCGCCCCGGCCAACTCGAACCCTCTTCATCACCCACATGCGGTTCCCGCCTGAAACGGTCAGTGCCGCATTCATGCCCGGCCAGAGCGGACGCGGCCTCTCACTGGCGTCGGCATTGAAGCAGCGCGCCGGTCGAGTGTAACATCCCAAATTTTTAATTTGGAATGTTATACATTAGATCATCATTGCATACCATATTTTATTGCATTTTGATTTGATCCTAGAAATTCCATGCAACTCAAGGACCCACGGAGAGAGTTGGGGATTTCAATTTATTTCATATTCGAGTTTTTCTCGAATTTTTGAAAAGAGGATCGTTTGATTTTAATTATTTTTCTCTGAAATATTTCTTTTATAAAAAAATAAAAGAAAGAGGATAAAATGAATTCCTCAAAATAAAGAAATATCAGAGATTTAATATTTAAATCAAATAAGATTTTTATTCGGAGTTTTATCGCTATTTTATTTGAATTAGGAAAATATGCGCTTTTCAAAATTGCATTTTAGGCCCAAATAAATGTTCACCTTGTCCGACTTATTTTTAGAAGACGGGGAAAATTTTATTTCGGGATTGTTGGAGTCCATTTAGTATTGAAAAGTCAAACCGACTCCGGGCCGTACCTGAGCGGGACTCCGCTCGGGGGGCCTTTATAAGCCGCCCCGCCCCGAGCCGCCGAAGCCCACCAGCGCCGCCAGCCCGCCCCGCGCCCGAAACCCTAACCCTAGCCGCTGCCGCCGCCCTAGCCGCCGCCGACCCGCCGCCCGCGCCGCCTCGCCGGAGCCGTCGGAGGTAGCCGCGCCGCCGCCGCCGGTTTTCTTCAGAAAACCGTACGGTTTTTTTAAGAACCGCGGTTTATTTTTGTTAGATCGGTTTTTTTCAGTTTAGTTATATAGCGAACGCTCGTTCGTTCGTTTTATCGAATGGTTTTCACCGTTTAACCGCCGACAGCGAACGCTCGTTCGTTAGCCTGTTCGTCAGTTTTTCTTTTTCTCGGATTTTCCGCGATTATTTTCGATCGCGATTTCTGATCCGATTTTCGTTCTAGTATAACTTTTCGCTCGTTTATCAGAATCAGGCGATTCAAGTGCCTAGAGTTTCGTCATCGACGACACCGACTCAGACCCTGACGATAGCGATGATGACTATGTTGATGAAGCTGGAGCAGATATCATGGAGTCTTCGACCGATCAATTTTTCTAATCGACCACCATATCAGTAGTAGTATTCCACCATGTATATAGTATAGTCCAAACACTTTTGTAACGATAGTTCTAGACCGATTGTATGCCCTTGTTTGATTGATTGAGTGATATGTTTGTGTTTGTCTCATGTGCATATGGGTAGTGTTTTCCCTCTAGACCTCATTCTATTCTGTTTTCTCATCTTTTCTAAATCCAACAGATGCCTCCGAGATGCGACAATGGATTTGCTTTCCCACCGGAGCTCACTCAGTTGATCCAGGAGCAGAATGCATTGATGCAGATACTAGTCTAGAATCAGAACCAGGCGAACAACAACAACAACAACCCACCACCACCCCCACCAGTTGACCACTTAGCCCGTTTTCTTAGGCTGAATCCGCTGGTGTTCTCCAGTAGCACCGAGCCGATTGTTGCAGATGATTGGCTTCGCAAGATTGATAGGGAGTTGACCACTGCAGGATGCATAGATGCGGAGAGAGTGCGTTTTGCCGCACATCAGCTTGATGGACCCGCAACATCTTGGTGGGAGAATTTCATAGTCACTTACCCTATTGACACTGTGACATGGGACCAGTTCCAGCAGGCTTTTCGCGCTGCCCATGTTTCAGCAGGAGCTATGGCCATGAAGAAGCATGAGGTTCGCAACTTACGCCAAGGAGGGCGCACTGTTGGCCAATATGTGGATGAGTTTAGTGAGTTAGCACGTTATGCCCCAGATGACGTTGCTACAGATGCAGCTAAGAAGGAGAAGTTTCTGGAAGGACTGAATGATGAGCTGAGCATGCAGTTGATGGTGGCAAATTTCAATAACTACCTGGAGTTGGTGGATAGAGCTCTCATGCTTGAAGGGAAGCAGCAACAGATTGACAGCCGCAAGAGGAAGTATGGACAAGGGAAGTATAATTTTGGAGCCCAGCAGAGACCCCGTTACACCCCGAACCCGGGAGGACTTGTTCATAACCATGGAGGCCACACTCATAATGGAGGAAGTTCACACAATCATGGTGGCCCCAAGAATGGTAATGGTAATGGAGGAAGTAGCGGACAGAACCGTTCCAACCCGGCAACACCCGCCAAGAAAGATCTAAGCCATGTTACTTGCTACAAGTGCCAGAAGATCGGACATTACGCAAATGAATGTCCTGAAGCTAAGAATGGAAACGACAATGGAAGCTCTGGGAAGAAGCCCAACCCTTTCAACAGGGGACAAGTGAACAATGTTAACGTGGAGGAGGTTGAAGCCCAGCCAGATGCGGTAATAGGTAAGTTTTTGGTTAAGTCATTTACCGTAGTCGTACTTTTTGATACTGGTGCATCGCATTCATACATATCAAGGGGATTCGTGGATAAATTTAAACTGCCAACCCAAGCCCTTAGGTCACCTATGTTAGTAACCTCGCCAGGAGCAGAGTATATGGCTAGCCTATGGTGTGATCAGTTACCATTAAGGATTGGTAACTACCTGTTTCCCTCTGACCTAATAGTATTGGAGTCACAAGGACTGGATGTGATATTAGGCATGGATTGGTTATCGAAGTATGGAGGGAACATTGACTGCGCCAGCAAGTCGATTTTGCTTACCACCCCAGAAGGAAGAAGGATCAAGTATGTATCCCGGCATGTGCCGAATAGAACCCAAGTAAATTCCTTATCAAGAGTTGTACAGGAGGAAGTACCAGTGGTGAAGGATTTTCCGGATGTATTTCCAGAAGAGTTGCCAGGCATGCCACCGGATAGAGACATTGAGTTTTTGATTGAACTTTTGCCAGGCACAGGGCCAATATCTAAGAGACCGTATAGAATGCCCGCAAAAGATTTGGAGGAAATTAAGAAGTAGATTAAGGAGTTACTGGATAAGGGATATATTCGCCCAAGTTCGTCACCTTGGGGATCACCAGTACTTCTAGTGGAGAAGAAGGATGGATCGTTAAGGATGGTTGTTGACTATCGTGGATTGAATGAGGTGACGATCAAGAACAAGTACCCACTGCCAATGATCAATGATTTATTTGACCAGTTGCAAGGAGCTAAAGTGTTTTCTAAGATCGATCTGTGATCAGGGTACCACCAGCTGAAGATTCGAGAGCGGGATATACCTAAGACAACTTTTACAACGAGGTACGGGCTGTATGAGTACATCGTTATGTCATTTGGTCTGACTAACGCACCTGCCTATTTTATGAACATGATGAACAAGGTGTTTATGGAGTTTTTGGATAAGTTCGTTGTGGTGTTCATTGATGATATTCTGGTCTACTCTAAGAACGAAGAGGAACATAAAGAGCATTTGCGTTTGGTACTTGGGAAGCTCAGGGAACAGCAGCTGTACGCCAAGTTCAGCAAGTGTGAGTTTTGGCTGAAGGAAGTCGGATTCCTTGGACATGTTATATCCGGGGAAGTAATAGAAGTAGACCCCACCAAAGTTGTCACTGTGACAAATTGGGAGTCACCCACGACAGTTGGAGAGATCCGGAGTTTCCTTGGACTCGCAGGATACTACCGGAGGTTCATTGAGAATTTCTCAAAGATTGCAAAGCCTATGACGGAATTGTTGAAGAAGGACACCAAATTCAATTGGACTGAGGAATGTGAGGCCAGTTTTCAGGAGTTGAAAAGACGCTTGGTCACATCACCAGTGTTGATTCTACCAGATCAATGCAAAGATTATGAAGTGTATTGCTACGCTTCACGTCGAGGACTTGGAGTCGTACTTATGCAGGAGGGAAGAGTTGTTTCATATGCCTCACGACAGCTTGAACCCCATTAGTTAAATTATGCTACGCATGATTTGGAGTTAGCAGCCGTAGTGCATGCGTTGAAAACATGGAGACATTTTCTCATCGGAAACCATTGTGAGGTATACACGGATCACAAGAGTTTGAAGTATATCTTCACGCAGAAGGAGCTGAATCTCACACAGAGGAGATGGCTAGAGCTCATTAAGGATTATGATATGAGATTGCATTATCACCCAGGAAAGGCTAACGTAGTAGCTGATGCGTTGAGCCGCAAGAGTCATGTAAATACCCTCATGACCGGAGAGTTACCCAAGGAGTTAGCAGAAGACCTTTGCGAGCTGCGTTTGGAGATAGTTCCAAGAGGTTATGTAGCAGCCTTGGAAATTTAGTCTACCTTGATGGATAAGATCAGAGAAGCTCAGAAGACGGACAAGGAGATTGCCGAGATAAAGGAAAGGATGAGTAAAGGAAAGGATGAGTAAAGGAAAGGCTAAAGGATTTCGTGAGGATGAGCACGATACCTTATGGTTTGAGGACCGCGTATATGTGCCCAACGATCAGGAGATCAAGAAGTTGATTCTGCAAGAGGCCCATGATTCACCATATTCGATTCACCCAGGAAATACCAAGATGTATCTGGATTTGAAGGATAGTTTCTGGTGGACCAGAATGAAGAAGGATATTGTGGGGTATGTAGCAGTTTGTAATGTATGTCAGAGAGTGAAGGCAGAACATCAGAAGCCAGCAGGATTGCTACAGCCATTGCCTATACCCGAATGGAAGTGGGATAAACTAGGCATGAATTTTATCATGGGATTACCCAGGACTCGTTCAGGCTATGACTCGATATGGGTTGTAGTCGATCGTTTGACGAAAGTAGCTCATTTCATCCCCGTGAAGACCACTTACACCAGTGCTAAGTTGGCAAAGATATACATGACCAGGATCGTATGTCTGCATGGAGTTCCGAGGACCATCGTATCAGATAGAGGAACCCAGTTTACTTCAAAGTTTTGGAATCAGTTGCATGAAACTTTGGGAACCATACTAGAGTTCAGTACAGCTTTTCACCCGTAAACAGATGGATAGACTGAAAGAGTAAATCAGATTCTGGAGGACATGTTGAGAGCTTGTGCGCTAGACTATGCATCTGGCTGGGACGATAATTTTCCTTATGCAGAGTTCTCTTATAACAACAGTTATCAAGCCAGTTTGAAGATGGCCCCTTTCGAAGCATTGTACGGAAGGAGGTGCAGAACACCGTTGTTGTGGGACGAAGTTGGAGACCGACAGTTGTTTGGATCAGATTTGATTAAAGAGTCTGAAGAGAAGGTTAAGCTGATTCGCGATAGACTCAAGGTAGCCCAATCCAGGCAGAAGAGTTACGCGGATTCTAAATGCAAGGAGACAGTCTACGAAGTCGGAGACAGAGTGTATCTTCGAGTATCCCCACTTCGAGGAGTGAAGCGCTTTGGAGTTAAGGGGAAGTTAGCACCACGTTTTGTGGGACCATACAGATTTTTGGAACGTATGGGAGAAGTTGCCTACAAGTTGGAATTACCCGAAGGATTGTCCGGAGTTCATGATGTCTTCCACGTTTCTCAGTTGAAGAAGTGCCACACGGAGATGGCTGATATTCCTCTAAGAGATACAGTGCCGCTAGAAGCGATACAGTTGGATAGTGATTTGACATATGAGGAGAAACCAGTCAAGATACTCGAGTTTGCCAGCCGAGTTACACGCAACAAAGTAATCAAGCTCTGCAAAGTTCAGTGGAGTCACCATACCGAGGATGAAGCAACTTGGGAATGAGAGGAAGACCTATGGAAGGATCGCTCTCACCTATTTTCTAGCCAACCCGAATCTCGAGGGCGAAATTCATCTTAAGGGGGGTAGGTTTGTAACATCCCAAATTTTCAATTTGGAATGTTATACATTAGATCATAATTGCATACCATATTTTATTGCATTTTGATTTGATCCTAGA
>NC_057814.1:371054024-371054890 GCF_018294505.1 Triticum aestivum | reverse complement strand
GTTTTGCAGGTCATGGATCTGGGCTTGGAGATGCTCGATTTTCTCGTGAAGCTTCAAGATGGTCTCCCCAATGTTCTTGGCATCCAACTTGTGGTTGTTGGTGAACTCCGCGATCATCATGTGGTTGGCGTTGAGTCTGCGTTCCACCATCCCCTGGCACTTGAAAACTTGTTGCTCCATTGCTTCGAGTCTTGTCTCCACGCTTCCGGTCCTCCTTGGTCCCTCGACATCACGGATGTGCAGCAACCCATCACGCATTTCAATGGTTTGAGGGTGTTGCAGGACCTCCGCGAGGTAGGGATTGATAACCTTCTCAAAGAACTTGTCCTTGGGGGCGTTTGAAGACGTCATGATGATCTAGATCTGTTAGAAAAACAGCTCGAAACAAAAACAGAGGATATTTGCGTGGTACGGTGGTCAAAACCTTCGGGAGATTATATAATGAATTTTTACCGACCAAAAGAAGTATCATGCAAGAAAACGGAGTCCGGAGGGCACACGAGGTACCCACGAGGCAGGGGGCGCGCCCTCCACCCTCGTGGATGCCTCGTGTCCTCTTCGGACTACTTCTTATTTTCCTATTTTCTTAAATATTCCAAAACGGAGAAAAATTGCTATTAGAACTGCTTTGGAGTCGGTTCACTTACTATACCACATACCTAGTACTTTTCGGAGTCTGAAACATTCTGGAAAGTGTCCCTTATGTATTCCTCCGGGTTTACAGTTTCAATAACATTAGTTTCAACATTTATTGGATTACTTGAGATATAATGTTTGATTCTTTGACCGTTCACCACATTCGGATTCGTGCCTTCGAAGTTGTTAATTTTTATGGCACCGGAACGATAGACCTCCTCGATAACGTA
>NC_057814.1:371052867-371053881 GCF_018294505.1 Triticum aestivum | reverse complement strand
GGACCTTCCCATTTAGAGAGCATTTTTCATGGAAAAAATCTTAAACAAGAGTTGTATAGCAAAACATAATCACCTACATTAAACTCACCCTTTTGTATCCTTTTGTCATGCCATCTTTTAACTTTTTCTTTAAACAGTTTGGCATTCTCATAGGTTTGGGTTCTCCACTCATCAAGTGAGCTAATGTCAAATAGTCTCTTCTCACCAGCAAGTTTGAAATCATAATTGAGCTCTTTAATGGCCCAATATGCCTTATATTCTAGTTCGAGAGGTAATTGACATGCTTTTCCATAAACCATTTTATACGGAGACATACCCATAGGATTTTTATATGCAGTTCTATAGGCCCATAGTGCATCATCAAGTTTTTTGGACCAATTATTTCTTGATCTATTAACAGTCTTTTGCAAAATTAATTTAATCTCCCTATTACTTAGTTCTACTTGACCACTAGATTGTGGATGATATGGAGATGCAATTCTATGATTAACATCATACTTAGCAAGCATTTTATGAAAGGCACCATGAATAAAAATGTGAACCACCATTAGTCATTAAATATCTAGGGACTCCAAACCTCGGAAAAATAACTTCTTTAAGCATCTTAATAGAGGTGTTATGATCAGCACTACTAGTTGGAATAGCTTCTACCCACTTAGTAACGTAATCAACAACAACTAAAATATGTGTATACCCATTAGAGGAAGGAAACGGTCCCATATAATCAAAGCCCCAAACATCAAATGGTTCAATAACAAGTGAATAGTTCATAGGCATTTCTTGATGTCTACTAATATTACCAATTCTTTGACATTCATCACAAGACAAGACAAACTTACGGGCGTCCTTGAAAAGAGTAGGCCAATAAAAACCTGATTGCAATACCTTATGTGCAATTCTATCTCCAACGTGGTGTCCTCCATAAGCCTCGGAGTGACACTTGCATAGGATCTGTTCCTGTTCATGCTTAAGTACACAATGTCTAATGACACCATCTACTCCTTGTTTATAAAG
>NC_057814.1:371046907-371051644 GCF_018294505.1 Triticum aestivum | reverse complement strand
CGGGGCTAGGGTTTGGACTGCGGGAATTTCGGGGGGAGGTGTATATTTATAGGTAGAGGGAGCTAGGAGAATCCAAATGAGGTGCGGTTTTCACGCACACGATCATGATCCAACGACGGAGAGCATGGCGGGGGTTTAGATGGGCTGTTTTGGAGGGGTGTTGGGCTGCAACGAGAGAGGGCTTATACGGTTACCCGGTTAACCGTTGGGGCATCAAACGACCTTCAAATGGAACGAAAATTTGGCAGGCGGTCTACCGGTGATGTGCCAAGGCCACTTGACAAATCTTGGTCCATTCCGAGAACTTTTTCTCCCGCTCACGAAAAGAGACAAGAGGGGTGCGCCGGGTGCATGTGGGAGTGTCGGATTGCAAAACGGGAAAATGCTCGGATGCATGAGACGAACACGTATGCAAATGAGATGCACATGATGACATGATATGAAATGCATGACATGAACAAAATACAAAACGAGAGACAAAACCCAACCATGAAGGAAAATATCATATCACATAGCCGAAAATAGCAAGAGTTGGAGTGACAAATATGGGAAGTTACATCCGGGGTGTTACAACACTCCACCACTACAAGAGGATCTCGTCCCGAGATGTAGGACTGAAAGAACTCCGGATATTCGGAACGGAGGTGATCCTCGCGCTCCCAGGTGGCTTCTCGGTCGGAATGGTGTGACCACTTCACTTTCAGGAATTTGATTGACTTGTTGCTAGTCTTGCACTCGGTTTCTTCAAGAATAGCAACGGGATGCTCATGATAAGACAAATCTTCTTGGAGGTCAATCTCTTCGAAGTTGATAGTGCGCTCAGGCGCCTTGAAGCACTTGCGAAGCTGTGACACGTGGCACACATCATGCACATTTGCGAAGTTGGAGGGAAGCTCAAGTTGATAGGCGAGGTCACCTCTTTTGCCAATGATCTTGAAAGGACCCACATATCTCGGGGTAAGCTTCCCTTTGATACCGAAGCGACGAGTGCCTTTCATTGGAGAGATGCGGAGGTAGACATGGTCTCCGATTTCAAAAGCCACATCACGGTGCTTGTCATCATAATAGCTCTTCTGGCGCGATTGCGTGGCTGTGAGATTCTCACGTATGACTTCGCACATTTATTCAGCTTCTGTGATCAAGTCGTTGCCAAGAAGTTGGCGTTTACCAGTCTCGGACCAATTGAGAGGAGTACGACACTTTCTGCCATATAGAATTTCGAATGGGGCCTTGCGCGAACTTGCTTGGAAGCTGTTGTTGTAGGAGAACTCGGCATATGGAAGACAATCTTCCCACTTCATACCGAAGGAGATGACACAAGCCCTGAGCATGTCTTTGAGGATTTGATTGACTCGCTCGACTTGGCCGCTTGTTTGAGGATGGAAAGCTGTGCTGAAGCGAATGTTGGTTCCCATGGCCTTCTGAAAGGAGTCCCAGAACTTAGAAGTGAAAATGCTTCCGCGGTCCGAAGAGATCAATTGCGGAATACCATGCAAGGAGACAATTCTGGAGGTGTATAGCTCTGCCAACTGAGCTGCCGTGATAGATTCTTTATTTGGAAGGAAATGAGCCACTTTTGTAAGCTTGTCGATAACAACGAAAATAGCATCATTCCCATGCTTGGACTTGGGAAATCCATTAACAAAGTCCATTTCGATATGGTCAAACTTCCATTATGGAATAGCAAGAGGTTGGAGGAGACCAGCTGGTCGTTGGTGTTCTGCTTTCACCCTTTGACAGACATCACATTCATTCACGAATTGAGCAATTTCTCGCTTCATTCGAGTCCACCAATACGACTGCTTGAGGTCATGGTACATCTTCGTACTTCCAGGATGAATGGAAAGAAGAGAATTGTGCGCTTCGTTCATAATGACCTTCCTTAGATCACCTTTAGGAACCACAATCCGGTCCTCAAAGAATAAAGTGTCTTTGTCAAGACGTGATGATATATAAATTGTTGTATGAGATGATCATGTTTTCTAACTGTTATCGGCAACTGGCAGGAGCCATATGGTTGTCGCTTTATTGTATGAAATGTAATCGCCATGTCATTATTTTACTTTATCACTAAGCGCTAGCGATAGTCGTAGAAGGAATAGTTGGCGAGACGACAACGATGCTTCGATGGAGATCAAGGTGTCAAGCCGGTGATGATGGTGATCATGACGGTGCTTTGGAGATGGAGATCAAAGGCACAAGATGATGATGGCCATATCATATCACTTATTTGATTGCATGTGATGTTTATCTTTTTATGCATCTTATTTTGCTTAGTACGACGGTAGCATTATAAGATGATCTCTCACTAAATTTCAAGGTACAAGTGTTCTCCCTGAGTATGCACCGTTGCGACAGTTCGTCGTGCCGAGACACCACGTGATGATCGGGTGTGATAAGCTCTACATTCACATACAATGGGTGCAAGCCAGTTTTGCACACGCAGAATACCCGGGGTTAAACTTGACGAGCCTAGCATATGCATATATGGCCTCGGAACACTGAGATCGAACGGTCGAGCGTGAATCATATAGTAGATATGATCAACATAGTGATGTTCACCATTGAAAACTACTCCATCTCACGTGATGATTGGACATGGTTTAGTTGATATGGATCACGTGATCATTTAGATGACTAGAGGGATGTCTATCTAAGTGGGAGTTCTTAAGTAATATGATTAATTGAACTTTAATTTATCATGAACTTAGTCCTGATAGTATTTGCATATCTATGTTGTAGATCAATAGCTTGTGATGTAGCTCCCCATTTATTTTTGATATGTTCCTAGAGAAAAATAAGTTGAAAGTTAATAGTAGCAATGATGCAGACTAGATCCGTGATCTGATGATTATCCTCATTGCTGCACAGAAGAATTATGTCCTTGATGCACCACTAGGTGACAGAACTATTGCAGGATCAGATGCAGACGTTATGAACATTTGACAAGCTCGGTATGATCACTACTTGATAGTTTAGTGCACCATGCTTTACGGCTTAGAACCGGGACTTCAAAAATGTTTTGAAATGTCACGTAGCATATGAGATGTTCCAAGAGCTGAAATTTGTATTTCAGATTCATGCCCGAGTCAAGAGGTATGAGAGCTCTGATGACCCACAAGTATAGCAGATCTATCATAGTCCTTTCGATAAGTAAGAGTGTCGAACCCAACGAGGAGCAGAAGGAAATGACAAGCGGTTTTCAGTAAGGTATTCTCTGCAAGTACTAAAATTATCGGTAACAGATAGTTTTGTGATAAGGTAATTTGCAACGGGTAACAAGTAACAAAAGTAAACAAGGTGCAGCAAGGTGGCCCAATCCTTTTTGTAGCAAAGGACAAGCCTGGACAAACTCTTATATAAAGGAAAACGCTCCCGAGGACACATGGGAATTATCGTCAAGCTAGTTTTCATCACGCTCATATGATTCGCGTTCGTTACTTTGATAATTTGATATGTGGGTGGACCGGTGCTTGGGTACTGCCCTTCCTTGGACAAGCATCCCACTTATGATTAACCCCTATTGCAAGCATCCGCAACTACAAAAGAAGTATTAAGGTAAACCTAACCATAGCATGAAACAGATGGATCCAAATCAGCCCCTTACGAAGCAACGCATAAACTAGGGTTTAAGCTTCTGTCACTCTAGCAACCCATCATCTACTTATTATTTCCTAATGCCTTCCTCTAGGCCCAAATAATGGTGAAGTGTCATGTAGTCGACGTTCAGATAACACCACTAGAGGAAAGACAACATACATCTCATCAAAATATCGAACGAATACCAAATTCACATGACTACTTATAGCAAGACTTCTCTCATGTCCTCAGGAACAAACATAACTACTCACAAATCATATTCATGTTCATAATCAAAGGGGTATTAATATGCATAAAGGATCTAAACATACGATCTTCCACCGAATAAACCAACTAGCATCAACTACAAGGAGTAATCAACACTACTAGCAACCCACAGGTACCAATCTGAGGTTTTGAGACAAAGATTGGATACAAGAGATGAACTAAGGTTTGAGAGGGGATGGTGCTGGTGAAGATGTTGATGGATATTGACCCCCTCCCGATGAGAGGATCGATGGTGATGACGATGGTGATGATTTCCCCCTTCAGGAGGGATGTTTCCCCGGCAGAATAGCTCCGCCGGAGCCCTAGATTGGTTTCGCCAGGTTCTGCCTCAGACGGCGGCGCTTCATCCCAAAATATTCCTTCTGATTTTTTCCAGGGCGAAAGACTTCATATAGCCAAAGATGGGCACCGGAGGCCTGCCAGGGGGCCCATGAGGCAGGGGGCGCGCCCAGGGGGTAGGGCGTGCCCCCACCCTCGTGGATGCTGGGTGGCCCACCTCTGGTGCTTTCTTCGCCCAATATTTTTTATATATTCCAAAACTGACTTCCGTGGAGTTTCAGGACTTTTGGAGTTGTGCAGAATAGGTCTCTAATATTTGCTCCTTTTCCAGCCCACAACTCCAGCTGCCGGCATTCTCCCTCTTCATGTAAACCTTGTAAAATAAGAGAGAATAGGCATAAGTATTGTGACATAATGTGTAATAACAGCCCATAATGCAATAAATATCGATATAAAAGCATGATGCAAAATGGACGTATCAACTCCCCCAAGCTTAGACCTCGCTTGTCCTCAAGCGGAAGCCAATAACGAAAAATATGTCCACATGTTTAGAGATAGAGGTGTCGATAAAATAAAATACGGACATGAGGG
>NC_057814.1:371030302-371046894 GCF_018294505.1 Triticum aestivum | reverse complement strand
GATATAAAAGCATGATGCAAAATGGACGTATCAACTCCCCCAAGCTTAGACCTCGCTTGTCCTCAAGCGGAAGCCAATAACGAAAAATATGTCCACATGTTTAGAGGTAGAGGTGTCGATAAAATAAAATACGGACATGAGGGCCTCATGATTATTCTTATAACAGCAACATATATATATATATATATATATATATATATATATATATATATATATTGTCATGTGATTTCTTACGCTAAAGTAACAATCTATTCACAATGTCAAGTATGAATCAGAAACTTCGCTGAAAACTAACAAACTATGATCTCAGTCATTGAAGCAATTGCAATTTATCATAACATCGGAAAGAGTCAATATAAGAGCTTTTCAACAAGTCCACATACTCAACTATCATTTAGTCTTTCACAATTGCTAACACTCACGCAATACTTATGGGTATGGAGTTTTAATCGGACATAGAGAAAGATAAGGGCTTATAGTGTTGCCTCCCAACCTTTTACCTCAAGGGTAATGTCAACAATTATAGTTCATGATAACTGACATCCAATTGGATATATATATCAGGATCTTTCCAACACAATGTGCTTGCCAAAGGATAAAATATAAAAAGGGAAAGGTGAAGATCACCATGACTCTTGTATAATGCATAAGACAAGAATAAAAGATAGGCCCTTCGCAGAGGGAAGCAGAGGTTGTCATGTGCTTTTATGGTTGGATGCACAAAATCTTAATGCGAAAGTGTCGGAGTAAATGGCCACGGGTAGCCTAACCGACTGCCCCTGGCTCTTCCAAAAAATTATCAGGCCTTTGGGCCTTCAAGCATTCCAAGCATTGGGCCGTCTTCCCTGGCCGGCTACCTCTGAAGCCGACTCACGGAAGGCAACCCAGCCTCAGCCACCTCCCCCCAGGATAACCACGGGGTGGCCGACTCCAGGAAGCCGGCCATAGAGGATGCCGACTCTCCAGAGCCGGCTATGAAGAACGCCGACTCCAAGGAGCCGCCCAAGACCGCAACCACCAAAACTACACCCACATAACGGTGACAAGACGGGGTGTGGCGACAGTGCGGCCCACTACCCCCGAAGCCCGAGGCAGGCATGGCCACATGACGCCGTACGGGACGGCCATCTCCCGTCTGGCTCGGCACTGTAGCCATGCTGGCCTCAACGTCACCCATGGCAGACGCCAGTACGGCCCACGGGCGGCGGGCCCCTTCAGCCAGAGAGAGGCGTGAAGGCGGCTCGGCCTCCCCCAGTCGGCCAAGGGCGTAGGCGGCCCCCAGAAGCCGGCTACCCCCTCCCTCGAAGCATGTGCCACATTAAGGAGACAAGACGAGGTAAGGCTACAGTGAGAGCCCTCGAGGCGGCACACTGTAGCCACGCTTACCTCGACGGAGCCCTCGTCATCAGGGGCGAGGTTACAGTAAGCAGCCGCCGACAAGACCCTAGGCGGTGGGGCTGGCCTGTCGACCAAGAGGCCGGCAGCCGGCGGGACCTACCAGTCGGCGGGCCCCAACAGCCGGCGGAGAAGCCGGCAAGCGTAGACACTGACGGCTGGGACCAGCACCCAGCCGGATTACGATTGTACCCCCGGGGGGTAGGCCTATATAAACCCCCCGGGACACCCATGCAAAGGGTTGGATTCTTAGAGTTACACACACACCATAGAGAGAGGGAAGCAAGAGCTAGCCTTGTTCTTCTTCTCCCTTGAACCCAACAGCTCTAGGAGCATTTGTAGCTACTCTTTCTGATCTAGTGATCATGCGGAGACCCCGCAGAGCAGGACTAGGGGTGTTATCTCCTCGGAGAGCCCCGAACCTAGGTAAGATTCGCTGGCGTGCATGTCTCCGCCTCATCCCGTTTCCAGGCACCGGCGACGTCTTATTGGCACCCACAATGATAAGCCACCCGTTGGCATATGTCGCACCTACCACCCGACATTTGGCGCCCACCGTGGGGCCAGGTGCACCGTCGTCCGGAGACCTGTTCTGGACGGGAACCCTCTTCCTCCCCCGCGAGCGCAGCCAGCCTGCTGCGCCCGATGGCGTTTGCCTCGACGCGCTGCAAGGCGTCGACGACGCCTGCGCAGCGAGCTGCCTCGCCGATCTTCTCGGCGAGACTCGCATCTCCGACGAGCCTGCGTCCGACGCAGGCACGGACTACCCCGAGAGCCGCCTCGTCAGCCTCCTCGACCAGCTTCACGTCTCTAGCGAGCCTGCTGCAGATGTGGAGTCGGTCGGCTCCACCGACCCGATGCTCGTCGGCTCCGACACGGCATCGCTCGATGCCTACCCCTCCGACGTGGTGGTCTTCGACGATCCTCTCCCTCGAGCTGACAGTGGCAGCAGCGCTGTCACCGAAGTGTTGGTCATCAGCCACGTCGCCAACTCGGGCGAGAACGCCCATGATGCCCTGCAAGCGGCGATGCGCGACCTCTCCGTCCCCATCCCGTCCGACGCCGACGCCGAGACCCTGGAGGCACGTCGCCTCGCCCTCGTCGCGAAGGGCCAGAAGATAGCCTCCATGAGACGCCTCACCGAGGCCCACCAGAGCAAAGTCGACCGCGCTGCCTTCGGTACGCCGCCGCCTAGCGGACCAAGCCGAGCCGGCTTTGTCCAGAAGCGCGGCGCGGCTATTGCCAGCATGCTGGGGGCAGATCGCCCCGTCTACGCCACCCCGCTCGAGAATCTGCGAGCCGCTCAGGCGGCCGTAGAAGAGCTCAATGGGCTGGGAGCCGATGAGCTCCCCTACATGACAAGACGGATCCAGCAGCTGATCGACGCGGCTGCAGAACGGCACGAAGCCGGCGCCCGCGCCGATAGTCATCCCCCGCGCCGAGAGCACGCCGCGACGTCCCGCTCGCCGACTGCGAGCGGCGCCCGCCAGAAGAAAGACAAGGAGCCGGCTGCTAGCCGCAGCCGGACTCGCATCACCATCGAGCGCGACGCAGAAGGCCGCCCTCGAGCGGTGGAACGCCAAGGAGATCTGCCTCCTCCCCCGCCTCGAAGAGAAAGACGTCTCACCCCGCCGCCTATCACGCACCCGACTCTTGGCGACCGACTAGGCCGCCGAGAAGGAGTCAGCGAGAACGACGCCCGCCACCGGATCGACCGCCTTGCTCGATCCCTGGCGTTAGAAGAAGAAGACGATGTTGGCCCTCCATGCTTTGGCCCCCGCATCCGCGACGAGCCCTTCCCCAAAGGGTTCTCGCTCCCCAGATACACACCCAAGTACAACGGCTCGGTGAAGCCGGAAGATTGGCTCATCGACTACTCCACTTCTGTCAGCATAGCCAACGGCAATCGGCGCGTAGCCGTGAGGTACGTCCCCCTTATGCTGCAAGGCACGGCGCGCACATGGCTCAACAGCCTCAAGCCCTACAGCGTCAACAGCTGGCTGGACTTCATGGAAGTCTTCGTCCGCAACTTCACTAGCACCTACAAGCGGCCTCCCAAGCCTCGCCAGCTCTCCCTCTGCGTCCAAGGGCCCGACGAGTCGACCCGCGACTACCTCACGCGGTGGGCCGAGCTCCACAACTCCTGCGAGGGGGTGCACGAGGTTCAGGCCATCGAGTACTTCACCGCCGGGTGCCGAGAGGGCACCCTCCTCAAGCACCGACTCCTCTGCAACGAGCCGGCTACCCTCGACGAACTCCTTATCATCGCGGACAAGTATGCCACGGCCGACTCCTCGATGAAGACCGAGCTGCGAGTAGACGCCTCCGGGAAGGTGATTGCTCCGGCTCCCAAGACGCCGGCTGGCGACTCCAATCGGCGCCCCTACCAGAACAATCACAAGCGCAAGGCCCCCATGCCGACTTCCACCAGTCGGTAGGTGGCCACAGTTGAAGATGAGCAGCCCGAAGAATGGCCTGCTCCCAAGAAGAAGGGTGGCAGGCCGGCTTTCTCTTACGAGCAGGCTCTTGACGCCCCCTGCAAGTTCCACAGCGGCGCGAAGCCGTCTAACCACACGACCCAAAAATGCAACTGGCTCACACGAATCTCCAAGGGCGAAGGGATGTTGCCACCTCCGCCTCCCGGCCCGCCGCCTCCAGCCCCCCAGCAGCCGGCGGCTCGGCCGGCAGTCGGAGCCATCCAAGACGAATTCCCTGAAGAGCACGCCGCCTACGTCGTCTTCACCAGTCAAGCCAACGACAAGCGTAGTCGGCGCCGTCAGCATCAAGAAGTCAACGCAGTCGCCTCCAGCGCCCCCGAGTTCATGCACTGGTCAGAAAAGCCAATCAGCTGGAGCCAGGCCGACCACCCAGAGGTGATGCCATCCCCTGGCTCCTATGCACTGGTCTTGGATGTTACCCTCGCGACGGAGAGGCGAGCTGCCCGATTCTCCCACGTTCTGATAGATGGCGGAAGCAGTATCAACATACTGTACCGCGATACCAAGGAGAAGCTGAACATCAAGGCGAAGCAGCTTGTGCCAAGCCGAACCGTGTTCCATGGTATCGTCCCCGGCTTGTCTTGCTCCCCAATCGGCAAGATTAAAATGGATGTTCTCTTCGGAGACAAAGATCATTTTCGCCGAGAAGCAATCTGGTTCGAAGTAGTGGATCTGGAGAGCCCCTACCATGCTTTGCTTGGCCGACCTGCTCTGGCCAAGTTCATGGCTGTGCCCCACTACGCCTACCTGAAGATGAAGATGCCGAGCTCGAAGGGGATCATCACGGTAGCCGGCGATTACAAGAAGTCCATCGAGTGTGCCATGGCCAGTAGCCGGCTGGCCGAGTCCCTCGTGGTGGCAGAAGAGAAGAAGATGCTGGAACGGGTTGTGGCCATGGCCGGCAAGCAGCCGGCCCTGTCCCCCAACCCCAAAGATTGTGATGCGCAGGGCTCCTTCCAGCCTGCCAAAGAGACGAAGAAGATACCTCTGGACCCGGAGAATCCGGAGAGATTCGCTGTCATTGGGGCGAACTTGGACAGTAAATAGGAAGGCGAGCTCGTCGACTTCCTCCGTGAGAATCGAGACATTTTTGCATGGTCCCCAAAGGACATGCCGGGTGTCCCGAAGGATTTCGCCGAGCACAAATTACATGTCCGAGCCGACGCGAAGCCGGTCAAGCAACCCCTCCGCCGACTGTCAGAAGAGAAGCGAAGAATCATGGGAGAAGAGATAGCCCGGCTCCTTGCCGCTGGCTTTATCATGGAAGTGTTTTTTCCAGAGTGGCTTGCCAACCCAGTTCTGGTACTGAAGAAGAATAACAAGTGGCGTATGTGTATAGACTACACCAGCCTGAACAAGGCCTGCCCCAAGGATCCGTTTGCTCTGCCACGGATTGACCAAGTGATAGACTCCACAGCCGGATGCGAGCTGTTGAGTTTTTTGGATGCCTACTCAGGGTACCATCAGATCAAGTTGGACCCAGCCGACCGCCTGAAGACTGCCTTCATCACACCCTTTGGAGCTTTCTGCTACCTGACTATGACATTCGGCTTGAGGAATGCTGGTGCCACTTTTCAGCGTTGCATGCAGAAATGCCTCTTGAAACAACTCGGCAGAAATGCCCACGTCTATGTAGACGATATTGTGGTGAAGACAGAGAAGCACGGTACCTTGCTGGAATCTCAAAGAAACATTCGCCAACTTGCGCCGATTCCAAATCAAGCTCAACCCCGAGAAGTGCGTGTTCGGAGTACCAGCCGGCCAGCTGCTAGGCTTCCTGGTCTCCGAACGCGGCATCGAGTGCAACCCCGTCAAGATCAAGGCCATCGAGAGGATGGAGATTCCCACCAAACTGCGAGATGTGCAGAAGTTCACCGGCTGCTTGGCCTGCCTGAATCGCTTTATCAGCCGACTAGGAGAGAAGGCTCTCCCCCTCTACCGACTCATGAAGAAGTCCACTCACTTCGAGTGGAATGACCAAGCCGACCAAGCCTTCCATGAGTTGAAGAAGATGCTGACCACTCGGCCTGTCCTGGCAGCGCCGACTGAAAAGGAGCCCATGCTCCTCTACATTGCTGCGACTAGCCGAGTAGTCAGTACTGTTGTTGTGGTCCAGCGCCGAGAAGAAGGCCGAGCCCAGCTAGTCCAGAGGCTGGTGTACTACCTAAGAGAAGTGCTATCCAGCGCAAAGCAGAACTACCCGCATTACTAGAAGATGTGCTATGGGGTGTACTTCGCCGCCAAGAAACTGAAGCCCTACTTCCAAGAGCATCCCACCGCGGTCGTGTGCACCGCCCCGCTCGCCGAGATCATAGGCAGCCGGGATGCATCTGGCTGGGTGGATAAATGGGCCGTTGCACTGGCGCCGTACACGATCTTCTACCAACCCCGCACCGCCATCAAGTCCCAAGCATTGGCCGACTTCCTCGTCGACTGGGCCGAGACCCAGTACCTACCGCCGGCTCCCGATTCTACCCATTGGCGGATGCACTTTGACGGGTCCAAGATGCGCACCGGCTTGGGAGCCGGCATCGTCCTCACCTCTCCCGAAGGCGACAAGCTCAAGTACACGCTGCAGATCCACTTCGCCGCCTCCAACAACGTGGCCGAGTACGAGGCGCTCGTACATGGGCTCCGGCTAGCCAAAGAGCTCGGCATACGCCGGATCCTGTGTTACGGCGACTCAGACTTGGTGGTCCAGCAGTCGTCTGGCGACTGGGACGCCAAGGACGCGAACATGGCGAGCTATCGATTCCTCGTCCAACAGATCAGCGGATACTTCGAAGGGTGCGAGTTCCTTCACGTGCCAAGGGCCGACAACGACCAAGCATATGCCCTAGCACGGATCGGCTCCACCCGACAAGCCATACCGACTGGCGTCTCCCTCCAGCGCCTCCTCAAGCCGTCCATCAAGCCGTCTCCAGAGTCGGACTCTATCTTTGTACCGCCTGCGCCAGATGCAGCCGGATCCGACTGGAGGAACCCCGCAGGCGGCACGGGGACTTCGACAACTGGCCCGGGGACTGCCGTAGTCGCACCCGGCCCGGGGACTTCAGAACCCGGCCCGGGGACTGCAGTAGTCGGCCCGGGGACTGCAACGACACAAGAAGCGGCGGCCGATTCCAATTCCACGCCACCCAACCCACCCACCGGAGTCATGGTGGCTACACTAACAGAAGAAGAAGTCACAGCTCCATCATGGGCCCAGCCCATCCTCAAGTTCCTAGTCAGCAGAGAGCTGCCGGCTGATGAGATCTCAGCAAGACTAGTGCAACGACGAGCCAGAGCATATGCAATAATCAACAGAGAGCTTGTGAAGCGCAGCGTCACTAGAGTCTTCCAGCGTTGTGTCGAGCCAGCAAAAGGAGTGGCAATCCTCAAAGATATCCACCAAGGCGAATGCGGCCACCACGCAGCCTCAAGATCACTTGTGGCCAAGGCTTTCCGCCATGGTTTCTTTTGGCCGACTGCCTTGGAAGATGCCAAAGAGATAGTCAAGAGCTGCAGAGGATGCCAAGTTTTCAGTTCCAAGCAACACCTGCCGGCTTCTGCACTCAAGACCATTCCCCTTACCTGGTCCTTTGCCGTCTGGGGACTGGACATGGTGGGCCCTTTCAAGACAGCCCGCGGCGGCTTGACACATCTACTTGTCGCCGTGGACAAGTTCACCAAGTGGATCAAAGCGAAGCCGATCAAGAAGCTGAACGGGCCGACTGCCGTAACATTCATCACCGACATCACTACTCGGTACGGCGTGCCGCACAGGATCATCACCGACAACGGCACGAACTTTGCCAAAGGAGCACTGGCACGTTTCTGCGCGACGCAGGGCATCCGACTGGACTTAGCGTCCGTTGCCCACCCACAGTCAAACGGCCAGGTCGAGCGAGCAAATGGACTCATCCTCTCCGGCATCAAGCCTCGACTGGTTGTACCACTGGAGCGATCAGCCGGCTGCTGGCTCGATGAGCTGCCGGCTGTCCTCTGGAGTCTATGCACTACACCCAACAAGTCAACCGGCTTCACTCCGTTCTTCCTTGTATATGGTGCCGAGGCTGTCATCCCAACCGACATCGAGTTCGACTCACCTCGGATCACCATGTACACGGAGGCGGAGGCCAAGGAAGCAAGAGAAGACGGCGTCGACCTACTGGAAGAAGGCCGGCTGTTAGCACTCAGTCGGTCCGCCATCTACCAGCAAGGGTTGCGCCGCTACCACAACCGCAAGGTCAAGCCAAGATCCTTCCAAGAGGGCGACCTTGTGCTTCGGCTGATCCAGCGAACAGCCGGCCAGCACAAGCTCTCGGCACCTTGGGAAGGCCCCTTCGTCATCAGCAAGGCACTAGGCAACGACTCCTACTACTTGATCGACGCGCAAAAACCAAGAGCACGCAAGAGAGATGACTCCGGCAAGGACTCGGAGCGACCATGGAACGCGAACCTCCTGAGAAGATTTTACAGTTGAAAGTAGTATGTATCATGCTACCCTTTTTGTATTAAGTACGAACCAACAGGCCCCCCGAACAGTACTCGGGGACTGCCTTTATTTATCTATGAATGACGAGTGTCATATCCATGAATGTATTATTACATTTGATTTCTTGTCTGGCACCGGGTCCGACTAGTCGGCCTGGGGACTGGCCGCCTTGAGCTATATTAAAAGTTCTACCTGAAGTCAGACAAGTAGTGTGCCGGCTCCCGAATCCTCTCTTGTTGAAAGTCGCAGCTCGAAGAACCGACTGTCCGACTGGCAAGAGACAAGGCAGAAAGGATGCCCACACGAAAAACGGCTAAGGACTAACGAACTTATATAGTGAAAAGACGGCCTCCAACCATGCCTGCCGGCTGTCAGAACAGCCGGCTGGCCTGCTTCCTAAACACTTAGCTCTCATCCAACAAAGCTAGAGTACTTGCCCTCCCAATTGGCCAAGCACTTCTCCAGCAACAGATTGCAGAGCAACTGTCTGTCTGGGGAGGCGGCAACCAAGGGAGGGCGGCAAAGGAAACAGCAGAAGGATGAAAAGCAAAGAACAAGGAAAAGCCAAATGCATGCATAAGTTATATATACACATAAAGCCCCCAACAGGCTGGCAACAGACATAAGTTCGAATACACCCCCAGTGGGTGGAATTGTGCAGACTTAACAGAATATTGTTCCAAAAGTGACAAGACAGGAAAACAAAAGATAGCAGACTAGACTAAGGCGCGGTGCGGGAGCCAGGCTGGTCGGTGGAGATGGCGTCGCCGGCTGAAGGAGTGGCCGGCTAGTGGGTCTCGGCTTGGTCACCACTAGTGGCAGGCGACGCACCCGCGTGTGACGTGGTGCTGGAGGCGCGGTCAGGCTGAGGCTGGTCGGCCGCTCCACCATCCGGCTCGGCGTCTTCACCCTCCTCCTCCTCGCCCTCGTCGTTGGAGTCAATCTCCTCCGCCGAGTCTTCACCGTCTGCCGGGTTCAGCCCGAACCACTCCTCCGGCTGGGCGACACCGTTGTCGTCTACCTCAGGGGCGAAGACGCTGGTGTCGGTGTAGTCGGCGATCGCCGAAGCCCGCCGGATGATAGCCGGCCGCACCGGCTCCAGCTCCGTGTCGGCTTGCTGCCGCCAGGTAGCCAGCTGATCCAGGCTCAGGCCGGGGTACCAGGCCTTGACGAACTCCAGCGCCCGCCTGGCGCCGGACCGAGCTGCCGAGGCCTTCCAGGCTTCGAAGCGGCCGACTGCCACCTCCAGCCAGTCGGCAGTCCGACTGGGGGTGCGAGGAACCACTTGGCCGGGCCAGAGGGCGGCCAATACTTGCGCCCCGGCACGCTGAAGCCGGTGGAGCAGTCGGTGAGCCGGCTGGAGACGGGCCTGGATCACCAAGAGCTGCTCCTCCAGCGAACGGCCAGCGGTTGGTGCAATCTCGAAGCCAGCCTACCTTCGCGCTTGGCGGCGGGCCTCGATGATCTGGTTGGCGGCGGTAGAGTAGCTAGGGAAGTACTCTGTGCAAGAAAGAAAGAGAAAGAAGAGAAAACACCAAGTCAGAAAATGAGCCAAAAGCGGCTGACGACAAGAAAGGACGAAGAAGTAGGTGGCTTACCGTCAACCAGATCTTTGATCTGACCATAGCCAGTGATCAGAGTTTGCCTCGCTTCAGCCCAGCCAGCCGCTTCTGTCTCGTACTCGGCCTGGAGGGCGGCTTCGCGGTCCTGCACCGCCTTCAGAGCCGCCTTGTGGCCCTCCTCCTGGTCGGCCAACTTCTTGGCCAGGCGGTCGCGTTCCTCCACCAAGGCGGCGAGCTCGGCCTCCTTGGCACGAAGGGCAGTCTGAGACTCTCCCAGCTGTGCCCTCAGACTGGCGTTGGCCGCTGCAGAGACGGCAGAAAAAGAAAAAACAATAAGAGGAAGTCGTCAAGGAAGATCCGACCCGACTGCTCAGCAGTCGGCCCGAATCTCGGGGACTACACCCAGTGGGTGCGCTGATGCGCACCCACGTGAGATAAAGAACAAAGCACTTAGCCCAGCTCTTAGTTAGGTCGGCGGTCTTCTGGGTCAGCTCCCGAGCCTGGGAGTTGAAGGCGGCTGCACGAAGATTGTGGTAGTCCTGCAAGATAGACAGAAGATCGAAGTAAGAACAAGAATAGCAAAGCCAAATCCACTAAGAAGTTCCAAGCCGCCTGCTCAGCAGCCGACTCGGAACTCGGGGACTACACCCAGTGGGTGCGCTGACGCGCCCCCACTGAAGAAACCAAGATCAAGAAGAAGCAAGATAAGAAGCCTAACCCGGATGGCCGCCCGCGTCGCAAGGAATTCGTCGGTGTATTGCCTCAGCGCTGTAGCCTGGGCTTGGAGCCGGGTCCGGACGTCCTGCGCAGCCACGTTCATCACGGCCGTCCCTCCGCCCGGCGTCCACCCTGAGGTGGCGCTGGCTACCTCCACATCCTGGGCCGACGAGCTGGAGCCCGCGGCCGGCTGCGGCTCCGACGCCGCCTTCTGTGGCTCTGACGCAGCCTTCCCCGCGCGCCGGCTTGGCAGCATCCGGACCGCCAGCTCAGTCCTCGCGGCCGGCTCGCCCCCCGCCGACTGCGCAGGTGGCAGATCAGGCCGGCCGCCTTGAGCCGCCCCAGTCGGCGGAGTCGGCACCGGCGCCCTCTCCAGGATGACGACGTCGTCATCCCTCTCCAGCCCCGGCTGGTCGCCGCCGGCCTCTCCTGGCGGGGGCTCCGGGGCTCCGGGCGCTGCGACGCGCAGTGGGGTGACCAATAAGGCCCCCTCCACCGCCGCCGCAGCTGCAGCCTCCGCCTGGGCCTTGGCTGCGGCGTCGGCGCGCGCCTTCGCCGCCTCCTCCTCCTGCGCCGCCTGGGCGGCGGCCGCCTTCCGTGCCTCCGCCTCCCGCGCCTCCCGCGCCTCCTGTGCCTCCCGCGCATTCCGCTCCGTCGCCGCCTGAAGGTCGGCTCGGGGGTCCACGCGACGAGTGGTGCTCCCAGACCCCCTCGGCGACTCAACGACGGAGGCGGCAGCTGCCCGCTCGAGCGACAATGGAGCTCTGGTTATTTGGAGAAAAAGACAAGGATTCAGGAACCACCAGAGAAAAGAAAGAAAAAAGAGTACATGAAGGAGTTTGAACTTACGCCGACACCGTCTTGCGGAAGCGAGCCGCCTTCGCGGCCGCCACCCCCCCTGGTCGCCGCCGCCCCATCCCTGGGCTTCTTCATCCGACTGCCGAACAAACCCTGTGCGGCGCGACGCTTGCCCGCCGCCCCGAGCAGGCGGTGCAGCGGAGGAACCCGCGCCGCGGCCGACGGCGCGGGACGACTTCGGCCTTGTCATCGTCCGGCCAGTCATCGAAGGTGACTCCATGCCCGGAGCCGCCTGCTTCGCCGCGGGCTTGGCCACCACCCGGCTCGGTGTTGTCGTCCATAGCGGCCGCCCCCAAGTCGGGGTCCTCCAGATCGTGCTCCGTCCGGTCGGGGGCGAATCGGCGCTCCGCGTCCGACCCGCTTGCGGGCCGAAGAAGAGGGCTCTGTCGAAAACAAGCCGACTAGTCAGAGTCGGCCAAAGGAACTCGGCGATAAAACTAAGAAAAGAGAAAGAGACAAGGAGAACATACCGTGGGCGGCGGGTTGGCCCGGCTATATGGCTCCTTGCCGAACTGCCACTCTTCGGAGAGTTTGCAGTTCGCGAGGTAGTTCACCATATAGGCCACCTCCTCGTGCGGCATGTCCTTGGTACACATCCGGCTTGGATCGAGCTGGCCGCTCATCTGACAGATCAGATGAGGGCGGCTCTGGAGCGGGAGTACCCGGCGCGTGACGAAGGCAGCCAGCAGGTCGGGCCCCGACAAGCGCTCCGACTGGGTCATCGCTCGCACTCGGGCGACGGCTGCGGATCCAGCCGGCGTCAGCGTCACGGCCGGGTAGGACCACTGGGGCCGCCTGCCCGCCGGTGGGCCGCCTACGTAAGCCGGCAGGTTGACGTAGTCGCCCTGAGGGGCGATGTTCCTGACGTAGAAGTACGACTTTTGCCATAACTTCACCGACTGGATCAGCGTGATGACGGGGAAGGGGTTGTCGGCAGCCACCCTCCGCATCGCGATGAAGGCGCCAGTCTGAGCCGGCACGCCCTGCGAGCGCGTGCCCAGCTTGGACTGGAAGAACTCCCCCCAGAGCTCGAGGGTGGGGAGGACGCCGAGGTAGCCTTCGCACAGGGTGACGAAGGCAGACAGCAGCACCACCGCGTTCGGGGTGAGGTGGTGCGGCTGGAGCTGGTAGAACTCGAGCCAAGAGCGGAAGAAGGCGCTCACGGGCAGGCCGATTCCGCGCAAGAAATGCGAGCGGAAGACCACCCGCTCGCCCTCCCGCGGCTCCGGCATAAGCTCCTTCGCCGGCGCGAGACGGACCTCCACCTTGTTCGCGCCGGGCAGCCGCCGCTTCTTGCGGAGGAACTCGATGTGATCGTCGTGGATGTTGGAGCCGTCCCAATACCCGCCGTACTGCTCCGTGGCGGGAGGCATGGCGAAAATAAGCGCGGCGGCGGAGGAACGAGTGGTGGAAGAGCGCGGCGGCGAGGCGCTGTCGCAAGAAACGGCAGGAGGAAGAAGATGGTGGAAAGAGGAGGAGCGTGCGAGAGCCTGCCGCACTCCCCCTACCCCTACTTATAGCTTCGCAAGGTGAAGCCGGGGAGGCCGGACGTGGGGTGAGACGTGGGATTAACTGCTCCCACTCCCCCCACGCCCCGCGATTATTACGCCCTAAAGGCGTGCCGAAACCGCCGCAGGGAGACGTGCGAGCGGTTTCGGGCTGCAAAGAATCCATGCCCGGGCCGGGGCGTGGTCGTGGCGGGCCCCCGACTGTAGCGACGTCCCGTCACGCGCGTGGGCTGGCAGGCTTTTTTGCCATGTGGTTCGCAGGAGGCAAGTGGCCGGCCCGCGGCCCGGTGCACGCGCTGGCGAGCTCCCGCCCTCCGACTCCAGAATTTTTGGCCAAGCCGGCGCGCCTAACCGATGCCGGCTCCCAGCTGCCGGCTTGTTAAGATAGGAAGCTGACCGAGCTTCTCGACTCCCACTCAACCTCGAAGCCCAATCAGCTTCGGGGACTACTGTCGGAGTAAATGGCCACGGGTAGCCTAACCGACTGCCCCTGGCTCTTCCAAAAAATTATCAGGCCTTTGGGCCTTCAAGCATTCCAAGCATTGGGCCGCCTTCCCTGTCCGGCTACCTCTGAAGCCGACTCACGGAAGGCGACCCAGCCTCAGCCACCTCCCCCCAGGATAACCACGGGGTGGCCGACTCCAGGAAGCCGGCCATAGAGGATGCCGACTCCCCAGAGCCGGCCACGAAGAACGCCGACTCCAAGGAGCCGGCCAAGACCGCAACCACCAAAACTACACCCACATAACGGTGACAAGACGGGGTGTGGCCACAGTGCGGCCCACTACCCCCGAAGCCCGAGGCAGGCATGGCCACATGACGCCGTACGGGACGGCCATCTCCCGTCTGGCTCGGCACTGTAGCCGTGCTGGCCTCAACGTCACCCACGGCAGACGCCAGTACGGCCCATGGGCGGCGGGCCCCTTCAGCCAGAGAGAGGCATGAAGGCGGCTCGGCCTCCCCCAGTCGGCCAAGGGCGTAGGCGGCCCCCAAAAGCTGGCTACCCCTCCCTCGAAGCATGTGCCACATTAAGGAGACAAGACGAGGTAAGGCTACAGTGAGAGCCCTCAAGGCGGCACACTGTAGCCACGCTTACCTCGACGGAGCCCTCGTCATCAGGGGCGAGGCTACAGTAAGCAGCCGCCGACAAGACCCTAGGCGGTGGGGCCGGCCTGTCGACCAAGAGGCCGGCAGCCGGCGGGACCTACCAGTCGGCGGCCCCCAACGGCCGGCGGATAAGCCGGCAAGCGTAGACACTGACGGCTGGGACCAGCGCCCAACCGGATTACGATTGTACCCCCGGGGGGTAGGCCTATATAAACCCCCCGGGACACCCATGCAAAGGGTTGGATTCTTAGAGTTACACACACACCATAGAGAGAGGGAAGCAAGAGCTAGCCTTGTTCTTCTTCTCCCTTGAACCCAACAGCTCTAGGAGCATTTGTAGCTACTCTTTCTGATCTAGTGATCATGCGGAGACCCCACAGAGCAGGACTAGGGGTGTTATCTCCTCGGAGAGCCCCGAACCTGGGTAAGATTCGCTGGCGTGCATGTCTCCGCCTCATCCCGTTTCCAGGCACCGGCGACGTCTTATTGGCACCCACAATGATAAGCCACCCGTTGGCATATGTCGCACCTACCACCCGACAGAAAGAATGTCACTTTATATTGCCACTTGTGATAGGGACCTTTATTATGCAGTCCGTCACTTTTATTTCTTCCATATCACAAGATTGTATAAAGCTTATTTTCTCCACACTAATAGATCATACATATTTAGAGAGCAATTTTTATTGCATGCAACAATGACAACTTACTTGAAGGATCTTACTCAATCCATAGGTATATATGGTGGACTCTCATGGCAAGACCGGGTTTAAGGATATTCGGAAGCACAAGTAGTATATCTATTTGGTGCAAAGAATTTGGCTAGCATGAGGGGGAAAGGCAAGCTCAACATGTTGGATGATCCATGACAATATACTTTATTTCGGATATAAGAAAACATAACCCATTACGTTGTCTTCCTTGTCCAACATCAACTTTTAGCATGTCATATTTTAATGAGTGCTCACAATCATAAAAAATGTCCAAGATAGTATATTTATATGTGAAAACCTCTCTTTCTTTATTACTTCCTATTAATTGCCAAGATGACCAAAACTATGTTTGTCAACTCTCAACAACTTTTATTCATCATACGCTTTATATGTGAAGTCATTACTCTCCATAAGATCAATATGATCTCTTTAATTCTTTTTATTATTTCTTTTATTCCCTCAAGATCATAGCAAGATAACCAAGCCCTCGACTCAAAACTAATCTTTATTATATATAGCTCACGGACTTGATTACATAGAAGGATCATAAAGCATAACTCAAAACTAGATCATACTAAAACATTATTCTACTAGATCAAGATATTACCAAAAGGATCGAACTAAGAAAAACGGTAAAGATAAGAGTGTGATGGTGATATGATACCGGGGCACCTCCCCCATGCTTGGCAGTTGCCAAGGGGAGTGCCCATACCCATGTGTTTATGTCTCTTTCCTCAGAGGTGGTGATGAAGGAGTTGTTGATGATGTAGGCTTGTTGTCCATCTTCCAAGGCATAGGCTCACCATCATAGAAGGATGATCGAGTCCCCGGGATCCTTACATCTGCAGCCAAACTCATCCTCTTGAATCTATATTCATACTCACAGTTTTAGTTTTGCAGGTCATGGATCTGGGCTTGGAGATGCTCGATTTTCTCGTGAAGCTTCAAGATGGTCTCCCCAATGTTCTTGGCATCCAACTTGTGGTTGTTGGTGAACTCCGCGATCATCATGTGGTTGGCGTTGAGTCTGCGTTCCACCATCCCCTGGCACTTGAAAACTTGTTGCTCCATTGCTTCGAGTCTTGTCTCCACGCTTCCGGTCCTCCTTGGTCCCTCGACATCACGGATGTGCAGCAACCCATCACGCATTTCAATGGTTTGAGGGTGTTGCAGGACCTCCGCGAGGTAGGGATTGATAACCTTCTCAAAGAACTTGTCCTTGGGGGCGTTTGAAGACGTCATGATGATCTAGATCTGTTAGAAAAACAGCTCGAAACAAAAACAGAGGATATTTGCGTGGTACGGTGGTCAAAACCTTCGGGAGATTATATAATGAATTTTTACCGACCAAAAGAAGTATCATGCAAGAAAACGGAGTCCGGAGGGCACACGAGGTACCCACGAGGCAGGGGGCGCGCCCTCCACCCTCGTGGATGCCTCGTGTCCTCTTCGGACTACTTCTTATTTTCCTATTTTCTTAAATATTCCAAAACGGAGAAAAATTGCTATTAGAACTGCTTTGGAGTCGGTTCACTTACTATACCACATACCTAGTACTTTTCGGAGTCTGAAACATTCTGGAAAGTGTCCCTTATGTATTCCTCCGGGTTTACAGTTTCAATAACATTAGTTTCAACATTTATTGGATTACTTGAGATATAATGTTTGATTCTTTGACCGTTCACCACATTCGGATTCGTGCCTTCGAAGTTGTTAATTTTTATGGCACCGGAACGATAGACCTCCTCGATAACGTA
>NC_057814.1:371028686-371029974 GCF_018294505.1 Triticum aestivum | reverse complement strand
GGACCTTCCCATTTAGAGAGCATTTTTCATGGAAAAAATCTTAAACAAGAGTTGTATAGCAAAACATAATCACCTACATTAAACTCACCCTTTTGTATCCTTTTGTCATGCCATCTTTTAACTTTTTCTTTAAACAGTTTGGCATTCTCATAGGTTTGGGTTCTCCACTCATCAAGTGAGCTAATGTCAAATAGTCTCTTCTCACCAGCAAGTTTGAAATCATAATTGAGCTCTTTAATGGCCCAATATGCCTTATATTCTAGTTCGAGAGGTAATTGACATGCTTTTCCATAAACCATTTTATACGGAGACATACCCATAGGATTTTTATATGCAGTTCTATAGGCCCATAGTGCATCATCAAGTTTTTTGGACCAATTATTTCTTGATCTATTAACAGTCTTTTGCAAAATTAATTTAATCTCCCTATTACTTAGTTCTACTTGACCACTAGATTGTGGATGATATGGAGATGCAATTCTATGATTAACATCATACTTAGCAAGCATTTTATGAAAGGCACCATGAATAAAAATGTGAACCACCATTAGTCATTAAATATCTAGGGACTCCAAACCTCGGAAAAATAACTTCTTTAAGCATCTTAATAGAGGTGTTATGATCAGCACTACTAGTTGGAATAGCTTCTACCCACTTAGTAACGTAATCAACAACAACTAAAATATGTGTATACCCATTAGAGGAAGGAAACGGTCCCATATAATCAAAGCCCCAAACATCAAATGGTTCAATAACAAGTGAATAGTTCATAGGCATTTCTTGATGTCTACTAATATTACCAATTCTTTGACATTCATCACAAGACAAGACAAACTTACGGGCGTCCTTGAAAAGAGTAGGCCAATAAAAACCTGATTGCAATACCTTATGTGCAATTCTATCTCCAACGTGGTGTCCTCCATAAGCCTCGGAGTGACACTTGCATAGGATCTGTTCCTGTTCATGCTTAAGTACACAATGTCTAATGACACCATCTACTCCTTGTTTATAAAGGTGTGGGTCATCCCAGAAGTAATGTCTTAAATCATGGAAAAACATTTTCTTTTGCTGGTATGTGAAACTAGGTGGTATAAATTTAGCAACAATGTAATTAGCATAATCAGCACACCATGGAGCAGTACGAGAAGCACACGACCCCGCAGTACGATCGTGTGGGCTCCGGATCCGGTCCGGCCCGACCGGATCTGGCGCGGGCGGCGGAGGCGGCGCCCAGCGGGGTCGGCGGCGAGACACGGGCGCTCCAGCGCGGCGGGCGGCGGATGAGGGC
>NC_057814.1:371015102-371028378 GCF_018294505.1 Triticum aestivum | reverse complement strand
CGGAGGTGGGCGGCGGTGGCGGACAGGTGGCGGCACGGCAGTGGCTGCGGGCGGCAGCGCGGGCGTGTCCGGTGGGCGCGGACACGTCCGGCGGGCGAGAGGATCGGGGCTAGGGTTTGGACTGCGGGAATTTCGGGGGGAGGTGTATATTTATAGGTAGAGGGAGCTAGGAGAATCCAAATGAGGTGCGGTTTTCACGCACACGATCATGATCCAACGACGGAGAGCATGGCGGGGGTTTAGATGGGCTGTTTTGGAGGGGTGTTGGGCTGCAACGAGAGAGGGCTTATACGGTTACCCGGTTAACCGTTGGGGCATCAAACGACCTTCAAATGGAACGAAAATTTGGCAGGCGGTCTACCGGTGATGTGCCAAGGCCACTTGACAAATCTTGGTCCATTCCGAGAACTTTTTCTCCCGCTCACGAAAAGAGACAAGAGGGGTGCGCCGGGTGCATGTGGGAGTGTCGGATTGCAAAACGGGAAAATGCTCGGATGCATGAGACGAACACGTATGCAAATGAGATGCACATGATGACATGATATGAAATGCATGACATGAACAAAATACAAAACGAGAGACAAAACCCAACCATGAAGGAAAATATCATATCACATAGCCGAAAATAGCAAGAGTTGGAGTGACAAATATGGGAAGTTACATCCGGGGTGTTACAACACTCCACCACTACAAGAGGATCTCGTCCCGAGATGTAGGACTGAAAGAACTCCGGATATTCGGAACGGAGGTGATCCTCGCGCTCCCAGGTGGCTTCTCGGTCGGAATGGTGTGACCACTTCACTTTCAGGAATTTGATTGACTTGTTGCTAGTCTTGCACTCGGTTTCTTCAAGAATAGCAACGGGATGCTCATGATAAGACAAATCTTCTTGGAGGTCAATCTCTTCGAAGTTGATAGTGCGCTCAGGCGCCTTGAAGCACTTGCGAAGCTATGACACGTGGAACACATCATGCACATTTGCGAAGTTGGAGGGAAGCTCAAGTTGATAGGCGAGGTCACCTCTTTTGCCAATGATCTTGAAAGGAACCACATATCTCGGGGTAAGCTTCCCTTTGATACCGAAGCGACGAGTGCCTTTCATTGGAGAGATGCGGAGGTAGACATGGTCTCCGATTTCAAAAGCCACATCATGGTGCTTGTCATCATAATAGCTCTTCTGGCGCGATTGCATGGCTGTGAGATTCTCACGTATGACTTCGCACATTTATTCGGCTTCTGTGATCAAGTCGTTGCCAAGAAGTTGGCGTTTACCAGTCTCGGACCAATTGAGAGGAGTACGACACTTTCTGCCATATAGAATTTCGAATGGGGCCTTGCGCGAACTTGCTTGGAAGCTGTTGTTGTAGGAGAACTCGGCATATGGAAGACAATCTTCCCACTTCATACCGAAGGAGATGACACAAGCCCTGAGCATGTCTTTGAGGATTTGATTGACTCGCTCGACTTGGCCGCTTGTTTGAGGATGGAAAGCTGTGCTGAAGCGAATGTTGGTTCCCATGGCCTTCTGAAAGGAGTCCCAGAACTTAGAAGTGAAAATGCTTCCGCGGTCCGAAGAGATCAATTGCGGAATACCATGCAAGGAGACAATTCTGGAGGTGTATAGCTCTGCCAACTGAGCTGCCGTGATAGATTCTTTGATTGGAAGGAAATGAGCCACTTTTGTAAGCTTGTCGATGACAACGAAAATAGCATCATTCCCATGCTTGGACTTGGGAAATCCATTAACGAAGTCCATTTCGATATGGTCAAACTTCCATTCTGGAATAGCAAGAGGTTGGAGGAGACCAGCTGGTCGTTGGTGTTCTGCTTTCACCCTTTGACAGACATCACATTCATTCACGAATTGAGCAATTTCTCGCTTCATTCGAGTCCACCAATACGACTGCTTGAGGTCATGGTACATCTTCGTACTTCCAGGATGAATGGAAAGAAGAGAATTGTGCGCTTCGTTCATAATGACCTTCCTTAGATCACCTTTAGGAACCACAATCCGGTCCTCAAAGAATAAAGTGTCTTTGTCATCAATGCGATAGCACTTGTATTCGGAGAGACCCTTGGCAATACCATGTTTCACCTTCTTCACCATAGTATCAAGGAGTTGTGCCTCACGAATTTGGTCTTCCAAAGTTTGAGTGACTTGAAGGTTGGAAAGAAAACCTTGAGGAACAACTTGGAGGTTGAGTTTGCGGAAAGCTTCACAAAGATCAGGTTGGAAGGGCTTGAGAATTAAGCTGTTGCAATAAGCCTTCCTACTCAAAGCATCTGCAATCACATTGGCCTTGCCTGGAGTATATTCAATGCTTGGATTGTACTCTTGAATCATTTCGACCCATCGAGTTTGCGTGAGGTTGAGGTTGGGTTGTGTGAAGATATACTTGAGACTCTTGTGATCGGTGAATATGTCCACTTTCCTTCCCAACAAGAGATGTCTCCAAGTTATTAATGCATGGACAACTGCCGCTAGGTCAAGATCGTGAGTGGGGTAGTTCTTTTCGTTGGGCTTCAACTGACGAGAGGTATAGGCCACAACTTTCTTCTCTTGCATTAACACAGCGCCGAGACCTTGCGAGAGGCATCGCAGAACACCTCGAATGGTTTGGATTCATCAGGAGGAGTTAAGACAGGAGCTGAGACAAGCTTCTCTTTGGGAGTGTTGAAAGCAACGTCACACTCAGGAGACCAGACATACTTGGCATGCTTCTGGAGGAGGTTGGAAAGAGGCTTTGCAATCTTTGAGAAATTCTCAACGAATCTTCGGCAATAGCTTGCAAGTCCAAGGAAACTGCGGAGCTGCTTGACATTCCGAGGAGGCTCCCACTTCACAATTGTAGAAACCCTCTCTGGATTAACAGCAATGCCTTTGGCGGAGATGATGTGACCAAGGTAAAGAACTTCATCAAGCCAAAACTCACATTTGGAAAACTTCGCATAGAATTGATACTCTCTGAGCTTGTCGAGCACCAATCGCAAATGTTTGGCATGGTACTTCTTATTCTTGGAGAACACCAAGATATCATTGAGATACACCAGGACGAATTCATTTGTGTGAGGGTTGAAGATGAAGTTCATCATTCGAGAGAATGTTGGAGGAGCATTGACAAGGCCAAAAGACATGACCATGTATTCATAAGAACCAAAGCTTGTTCTGAATGCTGTCTTAGAGATATCTTCTTCACGAATGCGGATCTGATGATAACCCATACGGAGGTCAAGCTTGGAGAACACTTTAGCACCATTGAGTTGCTCGAATAGCTCATTGATATTGGGAAGTGGATACTTGTTCTTAATTGTCTTCTTGTTCAATGGACGGTAATCGACGCAAAGTCGGTCCGTGCCATCCTTCTTCTGGACAAAAAGAACACCAAAACCCCACGGAGATGAACTCGGTCTGATCAAACCCAGATGCTCTTGTTCATCGAGCTGTTTCTTCAATTCCTTCAGCTCCTTGGGTCCAAGCTTGTATGGACGCTTGCAAACTGGCTTAGTGCCAGGCTCAAGATCGATAACAAACTCAACTGGCCGGTGCGGAGGCATACCCGGAAGCTCTTCTAGAAATACATCTTGGTACTCACAAACGACTGGAATATGAGAAATAGCATCCAACTTGCCCTTTTCATTGAGACAAAACAACCGAATGGTTTCATCACGAGCGGCATAGATGATAACATCCTCAGAAGAGTGTGTCAATTGAATCTCTCCGGCAGCACAATCAAGTTGAGCCTTGTGCTTAGAAAGCCAGTCCATGCCGAGAATTAGATCAAAATCAGAGTCGCCAAGAACAATTGGAGAAGACAAAAATTTATAGTTGCCCATCCTGATAGAGACATCCCAAACCATGGAGCTTGCGTTCATGAATTTACCCGGAGAGACAACTGATAACGGTCTAGGCAAATCTTGAAAAACCAACTCATGCTTAGATGCAAAAGGTCTTGAGATGAAACTATGCGATGCACCAGTATCAAATAAAACTTTTGCAGGAATATCATTAACTGAGAGATTACCCATTATCACATCAGTAGATTCCTCCTCTTGAGCTGCATTCATCATGTTCACCTTTGCAGACTTGGGATTATGCTTGACCACTGCATTGCTTGAAGATCTCATAGGAGGAGGAGGCGGAAGGCGCCTTTGGTTGAAGCACTTGTTTGGATAGTGACCTTTCTGCTGACATTTGTTGCAAGTCACCTCTGAGAGCGGACGATGATAAGGAGCACTTGACCTTGGAGATTGAGTCTGAGACTTGTTCTGATAGCCTGGGTTGGGTGGGTGGGAAGATCCATAGCCACCTTTGTTCTTCTGCTGGTAAGGCTAACGAAACGGAGGAGGAGGAAGCCAGAACTTCTGTTGCTTAGCAGCCACTTGTGAGGAAGAAGAAGACTGAACTGCATCCCTGATTCTCTTCTTAGAAGCCTCACACTTGAGCTGGGCAGCTTCTTGCTTGAGGGCCATGTTATAGAACTGATCGAACTGAGTAGGCTCCACAAGAACGAGAGCTAACTGCAGATCTTCTCTGAGGCCACGTCTGAAGTGATAGATCATGCTCTTTTCATCAGGAACCTCTTGTTTAGTGAAGCGAGCAAGTTTCTGAAACTGGATGTTGTATTGATACACGGACATGCTGCCTTGCTTGAGATTGCGGAACTCCTCATGCTTGCTATCAACAACACTTGAAGGAATGTGGTGAGCTTTAAAGTCCCGACAGAAGTCAGTCCAAGTAATCACTCGACCTCCTCTAGAATCTTTGTATTGTTGATACCAATCAGCAGCTTGGTCCTTGAGTTGAAAATAAGCAAAATTGACAAAGTCCTCAGGCCTGACATTGCTACATTAAAAATGCTTGTTGATGTCCACAAGCCAATCATCGGCGTCTGTGGCCTCGGCACAGTAGCTAAAAGACTTCGGCTGATTTGCAAGGAACTGGTTGAGGGTAGCAAACTGATGCTGATGGTTGAATTGCCCTTGACCTTGATTCCCTTGGTTGCCTTGGCCTTGGTTGCATTCTTGCAAGATTTGCAAAAGCATCTGGGTGTTGGCGTTGGTGGCTGCCAAGACAGCTTGCCATGCCTCCGGAGGCGGAGGTGGAGGTGGAGGGTTCACCTGACTCCCATCATTGCGTTCCGGATTCTGACGCGTTGGAGGAGCCATCCTGATGGGTGACATCCGTTAGCATCTTGATAGACAGATATCCAAGTTGAATCAACGGATAGAAATTGCAACATATAGTCTTCACAATAAACATTCGAACAAGGATGAACGAATGAATTCCAAAGCTAACATCGCACGTCCATTAAGGTGAGAAGCCACTTGATAAGAGATTGATGAATGAAATAACAAGGTACGACTGGAGCAAATAAGTGGTAAGGGCTACCCAATCACAAACCAAAAATCCGTGGGAAGAAATGCTAGAGCTACTTTAATTCCCACCTATAAACTCACGAAACTTTATGGTTATGCAATCTGGTGTTGGGGATACAGGGGAAGCATAATATCTCACCCAAACTAACAATCCCTACATCCAGCTGTATCCATCCGTCAACACATAACCAAGAAACCTTCGGAAATCGTGTACCTCAACCTTCGAAAAGCATCCGTTATATGAGTTATGGCAATACTCCCGAACTCCCGCCCCAGTACTGGGTGGCATCAAGGTTATCTCACCAACAACTGCATAAAAGAGATTTTCGATGTCGGCGAAACTCAGGTATTCCAGAACTGCAACGATAAAATTGTGACGACAACACCTCGGAGCTCAACTCCCCGGGACACTGCCACAACCCCTAAATGTCAGGAGGCACCAAGAACAATGTTCTTGTCACAAGAGTATCGGAACGATTCCAAGATACCCGCGTGATCCTAATTTTTTAGTGAAATTTGAGGAGAGGAAAGACAAAACATCTATGTCAGGAGGCCTCACTTATGAAGCTATGTACCTAGGGTAGGGTCATAGTCCTGACCTAGACACCCTCCCCTAGGACATCACTCTAAAGCCAGAAGCATTCGAGGGATACCATCATCCACTCGACCAAAAGAATTCCACTCGGAAGACTCGAAGTCACTCGACCATAGCAATTGTCACTCGACGACCATAAGACCTAAAGCCACTCTGTATAGCAACGGTCGGGCGTTTACTCTGTAGACTTAATGGTCATTTATGTCACTTTATTACTGGCGTTACCAGAGACACCCCATCTTTATGTACCTTAAACCCTGTGTAACTGAGGGCGGGAGGGGCCTGGCGAACTCTATATAAGCCACCCCCTCCTCAGGGACAAGGGTTCGCACCCCGTGTAACTCAACACACATATAATCCAGTCGACCGCCTCCGGGCACCGAGATGTAGGGCTATTACTTCCACCTTGAAGGGCCTGGACTCGTAAACCTTGAGTGTACAACTTCACCATAGCTGGGATATTGCCTCCTCATACCTACCCCCCATTCTACTGTCAGTCTTAGATCCACGACAGTTGGTGCCCACCATGGGGCGGGTGTCTTAGCGACTTTTTGGTGAGGTTGCGATTTTTCCGATTCCCATCATCATGGTTTTCGGCGGTGGATTGGCTGAGGGCCGCGAGATCCGTCTCGGCGCGCTCATCTTCGTTGCCGACGACTCCTCCTGGCTCCAGGAAGCTCCCCTCGACGTCGAGACGCTCCTCATCCGCGGGACGATGCACTTTCGCGCGTGCGTTCGCGGCGTCCTTCTCCGGCAGCCGTCGACCCAGTATCGGTTGGCTCCCGTGGTGCCCACGCTCCCCGCTGTCCGCCGACGCAAGCGATCCGGTCGGTCACGGATCCAGCGGTGGGTGAAACACGCGGTGGCTCGTCATTCAACCACCCCACAAGTCACTGCAATCGAGCCCGACGAAACTCTCTACAGCCTGTTCGACTGGCTTCGTCGAGACCACATCCGAGTGCGATAGCAGCGACCCCGCGGCTGAAGTCTTGATGGTCGATGGACCACGTAGTTCGCCCGGCTTCCGTCGCGACGATGGTGGTGATGGTGGCGGCGATCCGTCACGTGCTCACGAAGAGTACCGCCCCGAGCCACTTTCTTCGGAGCAGAGGGAAGAGCTTCGCCGCCGCAACATGGATGCGCTCCACACGCCCATCATTGGGGAAACCTCCGAGGCCCGGGCCTTGGAGGAGGCGCGCCTGGCCAACTTGGCTGAGCACACTCGACTGGAGAACCTTCAGCATGCACTCGACGAGCATGCTCGACAGCGGATTCCTGAGTCCAGTCGACGACAACTTTTTCCGCCTCAACCTCAGGTATACCGCACTCCGATTCAAAATCTCACAGCTGCAGCCCGAATAGCCGAGTCGATTCAGCCCTCCCAGTCGGAGGCTGGAAGAGGTTTGATGCAGATCCGGGCCTTACTCCGGGCAGCAGGAGAGCAGAACACAACAGTGTCTCAGTCGCGGAATAGGATTCATAGCAGGTCTGTGATGGCAGATACAGTTCAATCGGCCCACAGCCCAAGATCGCCCCCGCGGCGTGTGGGATGTGGGCACCGGCAAGATCAGTACAGAAACCACGAGCAGTATGATCACCGACTCGGCCGCGATGACCGTCGTCGAGTGGCCACACCTCCTCCGAGGAGTGGATCATATGTGCCTCGGCAATATGATGACAAACGCCCTCACAGTGGCGAGCGAAGAGTACCAGTCGACCCAAGGGAGCCAAGCTTTGATGCGAGATCTATTCTCGTTCAAGGTCTAGTCGACAGGAACAGAGCACACAGGGAGGGCCTTGACAGAGATCACCCGACTAGCGACAGAGTTCATGTTTCAGGTCCAGAGTGTTTCAGCAAAGCCATCAGAGCTGCGGTGATTCCTCCCAACTTCAGGTTGGCGACTGGAGTCAGCAAGTTTACTGGTGAGTCCAAGCCTGACACTTGGCTTGAGGATTACCGAGTGGTTGTGCAGATTGGTGGCGGCAATGATGAAGTGGCCCTGAAGCATCTTCCTCTGATGTTGGAAGGTTCGGCCAGGGCATGGTTGACTTAGTTAGCACCAGGCAGCATATTCAGTTGGGAGGAACTTGCCCGAGTGTTTGTCAGAACTTTTGAGGGTACTTGCAAGCGGCCAGCAGGGTTAATAGAATTGCAGCATTGTGTGCAAAAACTGAATGAGACTCTGAGAGATTACATTCAGAGGTGGACCACTTTGCATCACACCATGGAAAATGTATCCGAGCATCAAGCAGTTTGTGCCTTCAAGGAAGGCGTTATGTATCGAGAGTTGGTTCTGAAATTCGGTCAGACGGGGGATATGTCTCTGACTCGGATGATGGAAATAGCCACTTGGTACGCTAACGGAGAAGAAGAGGATCGGCTCCGCAGTGGAAAGAGCAAGCCAGTCGATCAGGACACCGGTGGAGGCAATTCCAATCGGAAACAGACGCGTTAAGCCGAGCCGGCAGGGCCTGGTGAAACTGCGGCAGTGATTCAAGGAAAGTTTAAAGGGAAACTAAGGGCCCCTGGACCCCCAAGAAAGTGAAAGATCAAGCCGGAAATGATGTGTTGGATTTGCCATGTCATATTCACACCAAGAAGGATGAAGAAGGCAATCTGATTTATCCTGAGCATACCACTCGACAGTGTTGGGTTCTGATCCAGCAATTCCGAGAGAAACAGCCTAATGAGAAGGAAAAGGAATCAGGCAAGGATGAGGACAAAGAGGAAGATGATGGTTTTCACAATGTCAATTCCACCCTAGTGATTTTTACGGATGTTGAGAGAAAAAGTCGACTAAAAGTGATCAATAGAGAAGTGAATATGGTTGCTCCGGCAACGACAACATACCTGAAGTGGTCACAAACAGCTATCACATTCGACCAGTCTGATCACCCTGCTCGCATAGCCACCCCTGGGAGGCAAGCGTTGGTGGTCGACCCTGTTGTTGGAGGCACTCTACTGACCAAAGTGCTAATGGATGGTGGTAGTGGCCTGAATATCCTTTATGCTAAAACCTTGAAGGGGATGGGCATTCCGATGTCCAAACTTAGTGAGAGCAACATGAGCTTTCACGGCGTCATCCCTGGCAAGAAGGTTGAATCACTCGGCCAAATAACCCTTGATGTGGTTTTCGATGATTCAAAGAATTACCGTAAGGAAAAGTTGCCATTTGAAGTAGTGGATTTCCAGAGTGCTTATCATGCTATTTTGGGAAGGCCTACATATGCACGCTTTATGGCTCGACCATGTTACGTGTATCTCAAATTGAAAATGCCTAGTCCCAAAGGAGTGATCACGGTCACTGGCAATCTGCAGAAGGCAGAGGAATGCTTCAATCACTAGCTAGGAACGGTCATGCCCGCTGTTTTGACCGCATTTTGAAACGGGCATGAAAAATTCAAAACAAATCAAAAAATTGGAAAACCTTCGCATTGTGTCATCATATGTGACCAAATTTTCAGGAAAAATAATAAACTTGTAATACGAAAATTATTTAAAAAAAGTGTTCTCAGAAATGAGCTATCATGCGTGAAGATTCATGGCTTTCAAGCCAAATGATCAATCTTATGGCCACATTCATGGCATAGTTTGTTCAAATGATCTCATATTGTGCACAAGGGTGCATCTTGGAATTCCAAACAATGTTGCCTAAGGAAGTTTTCATTTTCTTTGGACGAAAAATTCATTTTCCATTTTTTGAATGCCCGAAATGAGTTTTTTTTTGTGAAGGACCTACCATATATTTGATGCAAAATTGGACCAAATCAATTTTCTAAAATATTAGGCCATGTTTAATTCACAATTGACAAAATGGTTGGGTGTCAAAAGCCTTGATCCACCTCTGGTGAAAAAGACAAATTTCTGCCGATTCAGTAGGAAGCGGGTCAAATTTGAACTGCAGCTGCCTCATAGTTTTCTCTTTATTTTTCCAAAAATCATTTCTAGGTACATAAGTATCTATTTAATCATAGAAACACCAAAAAAATTCCAAGATTCAAGCACTAGCTAGGAACGGTCATGCCCGTCGTTTTTACTGGATTTTGAAACGGGCATAAAAAAATTCAAAAAATAATCAAAAAATTGGAAAACCTTCGCATTGTGTCATCATATGTGACCATGTTTTCAGGAAAAATAATAAACTTGTAATACGGCAATTATTTTAAAAAAGTGTTCTCAGAAATGAGCTATCACTGGTGAAGATTCATGGCTTTCAAGCCAAATGATCAATCTTATGGCCACATTCATGGCATAGTTTGTTCAAATGATCTCATATTGTGCACAAGGGTGCATCTTGGAATTTCAAACAATGTTGCCTAAGGGAGTCTTCATTTTCTTTGCATGGAAAATTCATTTTCCATTTTTTGAGTGCCCGAAATGAGTTTTTTTGTGAAGGAACTACCAAATAATTGTTGTAAAAATGGACCAAATCAATTTTATAAAATACTAGGTTATGTTTAATGCACAATTGACACGATGGTTGGGTGTCAAAATCCTTGATCGACCTCTGGTGAAAAAGACAAATTTTCGCCGATTCAGCAGGAAGTGGGTCAAATTTGAGCTGTAGCTGCCTCATAGTTTGCTCTTATTTTTTCCAAAAATCATTTCTAGTTACATAAGTATCTTTTTAAGCAGAAATACATGGTTTTGTGGCGATACGTCGAGGTTTGTACGGTGGCCCAGGGCCCCAACTCCAAAGCGCGTAAACTCGCATGCCCGTCGCGTGGTCACCGCGTGACCTTGGCGCTGACATGCGTTCTGGGAGGCCTAGTCATGTCTAGTGGGTTGGTCACTCTCCAGGTAGGTGCTAGGAAGAAAATTACAACATAAGAATCTCACGAGGAGACCGACCTATGCTCAATGATGAATTAGCAGCCCAGTGTTTGATTAGCGGTACAGGAAATGCACATGGCCAATGGGCGTGAGTTTTGGCTGAGGATGATCATCTACTAAGAAGACTGTCTTCACAAATTTTCAGCTCAAAAGGAGGAGCCTAGGTGGTACTTGCTTTGCAAAGTACCACACTGGACATAAATACGAATGTTGAAGCTGGGCTCAAAATAATGAATGGATTGAGCTGGCATTTGGTGGAGGATGGTTATTTGGGCATAGGAAAGCACCGTAGAAAATGGATACTATTTGGACATGCCAAAGTGGTACTTCCTTCACAAAGTGTTGTTTTGAACAAAATAGGAAAATGAATATTGTTGAATTATTTTTGAACTAGGCAAGGAAGGTTTTTTACATATTTGACGAAGATATGACCCAAAGAATTTATGAGATTTTTTTGGGAATTTTGGGAATGACAGAAATATAGGTTGCTTCACAACCTGGGGCAAAAATTGCCACATGGACATGACACATAGGCAAAACTGATGAGGTGGCGCCTAGTCATAGCAACCCACCACAATTTACAAGGTTATGGCCATCTATATTGGTTGTGATCAGCTAGAAATAAGGCAGCGGACCAGTGCTATCTGCTTTATGACCATTTCGTGTAAGGAAATTACGGCCTTTCTGACCAAAATGGTCGTTATAATTTAGGGTTTGGATCCCCCCGAACAGCTTTTGACCAATTGGTCTGAAATGGTCATAGATCTATGACCAATTCTTCCAGGGTCACTGACAGAAGGTCACTAGTTGACATATTTCTTGTAGTGTAACTTAGCCAAACAATAGTTTGCTAGGAAAGGATGGTTAGAGGCTTGACATGGCAATATGGGAGGCATGATAAACAAGTGGTAGGTAGTGCAACATAGCGATAGAGCGAACAACTAGCCAAGCAAAGATAGAAGTGATGTCGAGGGTAATGATCATCTTGCCTGCAAAGTTCTCAGAGTTGTCGAAAGCTTGCTCCTCGTTAGCGTACTCAATAGGTTCCTCATTCACGAACTCATCTCCTGGCTCTACCCAAAACAATAACACAATCAATGGAACAACAATCAATCACGGTGCAATGCACAAGCAACATGATGCAAGACATGACATGGAATGCAAGATATGATGTGCAATGCATATAGATACTCCAGAAGGGAAAATGATGAACAGGGCATCAACTTGGCAAACCAAGTATGCTGCTGGAAAGATAAGATGATTTTGGTTGAAATCGATATAAGGATCACCGAAAACGGATGCACGGTTTGCAAATGACAAGCAAAACAAGAATTATGCAAAACCGCGCTTAACAGCAACATAGCACTTTAGGTGCAACAAGTAATTAAGCTACATCACTCCAACATAGAAACAAATCACATGGCATGAAAGTACATGTGAAGCTATACAAAACATATACACTGAGATACGGCCAGAACTCAGTAGAACATTCCGAAAACAGCATGGCAAAAACGCAAATGATAACAATTTCAGAGAAACTGGGCATGGCATAGTCAGATTCATGATAGCAACTTTACGAGCTCAAAGCACTCACCAAAAAGCATTACATGGCATCAAAAGGTAACCAACAGTAATAAGACACATTTTTACAGCTACTCATGGCAAGAACATGGTCATAGGATGCATAGAGCACTAGTAAAACACATGGCAAAACTGAACTTAATGTTAACAATATGGCAACAACATTATTTAGCAAAAGTAGAGCATGATAATCACAAGCTACACTAATCCATAATTGCAACCAGAGAAATGTATGGATAGAGCATAACAACATCTACAAAACATCCTTAAGAAGCATCTCCAGATTATGAATGTATGTAATGATAGCATCAATCAAATATAGCAACATGATATAGCAGTTTCAGCCTAGCAAAACAGTAACAACAAGTACCCTAATACGTGAGCTTATTGCACTCACTACAAGGCACACAAAAATACGTGGATTGCACTACTATAAATATGGCATGATGGAGCTTATAAAACATGTAGACATCATGCCCATAGGATGCACACACAAAATGCATCAAAAATGAAAAATCAGCAAGTTCTGTTAAGAACCAGCATCAAACATCATATAGCACTTTTGCAACGAGGATAATGGCAATATAATGGACAGTAACATGCCTGCAAATGCCACTAACATGAAGAGCGTCATGAGGCAAACATTTCTATATATCATATGCATGAATCGGAGTCACGGTCATGGAGATATAGCATGGTGAACAAGGCAACATAATTTCACAAACTTGGAGAAAAACGAGGTCAACCTCAGATCTAGGATTTCGGCACGGACTTCGAGGTTCATTGGGGTTCTCGCCAGAGTCGACGGGGAAGGCGGCCGGAGATGTGGGAGCTCGCCGAAGTGTTGCAGGAGGCCGGGGAGGACGCCCCGCGAGGTTGGGGGCTCCGGA